>NC_074673.1:3189140-3265041 GCF_029448725.1 Salvelinus fontinalis
TATAGCCTGTTATAAACACTACATAACACTCATAGCCTGTAATAAACACTACATAAAACTCTTATAGCCTGTAACAAACACTACATACCACTCATAGCCTGTAACAAACACTACATACCACTCATAACCTGTAATAAACATTACAACACTCTTATAGCCTGTAACAAACACTACATACCACTCATAACCTGTAATAAACACTACAACACTCTTATAGCCTGTAATAAACACTACATAACATATAGCCTGTAATAAACACTACATAACATATAGCCTGTAATAAACACTACATAACACTCATAACCTGTAATAAACACTACATAACATATAGCCTGTAATAAACACTACATAACATATAGCCTGTAATAAACACTACATAACACTCATAACCTGTAATAAACACTACACAACACTTTTGTAAACTGTAATCAACACTACAACACTCGTATAACCTGTAATAAACTGTACATAACACTCTTACAACCTGTAATAACCACTATATATTACACTTTGTGCACGTGTGTGTGTGTATGTGTGTGTGTGCGTGTGTGTGCGTGTGTGTGCGTGTGTGTGCGTGTGTGTGCGTGTGTGTGCGTGTGTGTGCGCGTGTGTGCGCGTGTGCGTGCGTGCGTGTGTGCGTGTGCGTGTGCGTGCGTGCGTGCGTGCGCGTGTGTGTGTGTGTGTGCGTGCGTGCGTGCGTGTAGGTGGACCCAGAGCCCTATGTAGAGATGTGTGTGGAGGCAGCGTGCTCCTGTCCGTCCGTCGGAGACTGTGCGTGTTTCTGTGATATCATCGCTGCATACTCCCAGGCCTGCTCCGAGATGGGCGTGGCTGTCAGCTGGAGGTCTAATGAGCTGTGCCGTAAGTCACAGGCCACACCCACTCAGCATGGATACCATAGTTACTCACTGAAAACTGGCGGAATCATTGGCCGTGTCCGAAATCTGGCTTGCCAACGACCTACTTAAAATGCATGCTACATACTATTCAGAACGTACTGGACTGCAGTGAGCAACACGTATCAACGTACTAGGCTCATACTACTGAGAATGTATCATCCAATTCTCAACTGGGTTGATTCATTCACCCCTACAGTGATTATCAGCTGTCAAACAGAAGTGGGTCTCACAAAACGGTTATCTTCCTACATTTTAGTCATTTAGCATTTAGCATATTTCATCTAAAGCATGCTACATTTAAAACATACTACATTTAAAGCATGCTATATTTAGAGCATATTACATCTAAAGCATGCTACATTTAAAGCATGCTACATTTAAAGCATGCTACATTTAAAGCATGCTATATTTAGAGCATACTACATTTAAAGCATGCTACATTTAGAGCATGCTACATTTAGAGCATATTACATTTAAAGCATGCTATATTTAGAGCATATTACATTTAAAGCATGCTACATTTAGAGCATACTACATTTTCTAAATGTCATATACTATACGCAAGTATAGGTATTCAGACGGCCACTTTCTTTAGCCTTCCGACTTCAAATAAAGTTGTTTCATGTATAGTGTGTGTGTGTGTGTGTGTGTGTGTGTGTGTGTGTGTGTGTGTGTGTGTGTGTGTGTGTGTGTGTGTGTGTGTGTGTGTGTGTGTGTGTGTGTGTGTGTGTGTGTGTGTGTGTGTGTGTGTGTGTGTGTGTGTGTGTTAGCTCTGAGCTGCGAGGAGCTGAACACTGCAGCGGAGGGTTTGGGGGAGCAATGCCAGTGGAGGTATAATACATGTGGCTCTGCTTGTCCAATCACCTGTCAGCACTCACAGCCCCTCCCCTGTCCATTCACCTGTATCGAGGGCTGCCACGCTACCTGCCCCCCAGGTAAGACACACATAAACACATACAAACATACATATGAGGGGTAATAAAGATCATGAATAAACCAAAGCGGAGAATGAATGGCTTCTATTCACCTGTATCGAGGGCTGCCACTCTACCAGGTAAGACACACATACAGATGAGGGGTTAGAAAGGTCATGAATTAACCGAAGATAATTAATGCCTTACTATCAACCTGGGGAACATTTATTTAGTTCGGTTTTTTGCGCCAACGTATCTACGGGTAAACGCGTGGTGTGGTTATTAAATATACGTATATATATTTTTAATTGTTACACAAAAGCCTCTTTTTTTTTTAACTTACAATAAAAAAGGTATTAAAAAAACGGACAAGTCTCATCTCATCCATTCAGTCTAGACCTGGATAACCAGGGTCTTGTTTCTAATCCATTCAGTCTAGACCTGGATAACCAGGGTCTTGTTTCTATTCCATTCAGTCTAGACCTGGATAACCAGGGTCTTGTTTCTAATCCATTCAGTCTAGACCTGGATAACCAGGGTCTTGTCTCTAATCCATTCAGTCTAGACCTGGATAACCAGGGTCTTGTTTCTAATCCGTTCAGTCTAGACCTGGATGACCAGGGTCTTGTCTCTAATCCATTCAGTCTAGACCTGGATAACCAGGGTCTTGTCTCTAATCCATTCAGTCACAGTCTAGACCTGGATAACCAGGGTCTTGTTACTAATCCATTCAGTCTAGACCTGGATAACTAGGGTCTTGTTTCTAATCCATTCAGTCTAGACCTGGATAACCAGGGTCTTGTTACTAATCCATTCAGTCTAGACCTGGATAACCAGGGTCTTGTTACTAATCCATTCAGTCTAGACCTGGATAACCAGGGTCTTGTCTCTAATCCATTCAGCCTAGACCTGGATAACCAGGGTCTTGTTACTAATCCATTCAGTCTAGACCTGGATAACCAGGGTCTTGTTTCTAATCCATTCAGTCTAGACCTGGATAACTAGGGTCTTGTTACTAATCCATTCAGTCTAGACCTGGATAACCAGGGTCTTGTCTCTAATCCATTCAGTCACAGTCTAGACCTGGATAACCAGGGTCTTGTTTCTAATCCATTCAGTCTAGACCTGGATAACTAGGGTCTTGTTTCTAATCCATTCAGTCTAGACCTGGATAACCAGGGTCTTGTTTCTAATCCATTCACTCTAGACCTGGATAACCAGGGTCTTGTTTCTAATCCATTCAGTCTAGACCTGGATAACCAGGGTCTTGTTACTAATCCATTCAGTCTAGACCTGGATAACCAGGGTCTTGTCTCTAATCCATTCAGTCTAGACCTGGATAACCAGGGTCTTGTTTCTAATCCATTCAGTCTAGACCTGTATAACCAGGGTCTTGTCTCTAATCCATTCAGTCTAGACCTGTATAACCAGGGTCTTGTCTCTAATCCATTCAGTCTAGACCTGGATAACCAGGGTCTTGTTTCTAATCCGTTCAGTCTAGACCTGGATAACCAGGGTCTTGTTTCTAATCCATTCCGTCTAGACCTGGATAACCAGGGTCTTGTTACTAATCCATTCAGTCTAGACCTGGATAACCAGGGTCTTGTTTCTAATCCATTCCGTCTAGACCTGGATAACCAGGGTCTTGTTACTAATCCATTCAGTCTAGACCTGGATAACCAGGGTCTTGTTTCTAATCCATTCAGTCTAGACCTGGATAACCAGGGTCTTGTTTCTAATCCATTCAGTCTAGACCTGGATAACCAGGGTCTTGTTTCTAATCCATTCAGTCTAGACCTGGATGACCAGGGTCTTGTTTCTAATCCATTCAGTCTAGACCTGGATAACCAGGGTCTTGTTTCTAATCCATTCAGTCTAGACCTGGATAACCAGGGTCTTGTTTCTAATCCGTTCAGTCACAGTCTAGACCTGGATAACCAGGGTCTTGTTACTAATCCATTCAGTCTAGACCTGGATAACCAGGGTCTTGTTTCTAATCCATTCAGTCTAGACCTGGATAACCAGGGTCTTGTTTCTAATCCATTCAGTCACAGTCTAGACCTGGATAACCAGGGTCTTGTCTCTAATCCATTCAGTCTAGACCTGGATAACCAGGGTCTTGTTTCTAATCCATTCAGTCTAGACCTGGATAACCAGGGTCTTGTTTCTAATCCATTCACTCTAGACCTGGATAACCAGGGTCTTGTTTCTAATCCATTCCGTCTAGACCTGGATAACCAGGGTCTTGTTACTAATCCATTCAGTCTAGACCTGGATAACCAGGGTCTTGTTTCTAATCCATTCCGTCTAGACCTGGATAACCAGGGTCTTGTTACTAATCCATTCAGTCTAGACCTGGATAACCAGGGTCTTGTTTCTAATCCATTCAGTCTAGACCTGGATAACCAGGGTCTTGTTTCTAATCCATTCAGTCTAGACCTGGATAACCAGGGTCTTGTTTCTAATCCATTCCGTCTAGACCTGGATAACCAGGGTCTTGTTTCTAATCCATTCAGTCTAGACCTGGATAACCAGGGTCTTGTCTCTAATCCATTCAGTCTAGACCTGGATAACCAGGGTCTTGTTTCTAATCCATTCAGCCACAGTCTAGACCTGGATAACCAGGGTCTTGTTTCTAATCCATTCAGTCTAGACCTGGATAACCAGGGTCTTGTTAGTAATCCATTCAGTCACAGTCTAGACCTGGATAACCAGGGTCTTGTTTCTAATCCATTCAGTCTAGACCTGGATAACCAGGGTCTTGTTTCTAATCCATTCAGTCTAGACCTGGATAACCAGGGTCTTGTTTCTAATCCATTCAGTCTAGACCTGGATAACCAGGGTCTTGTTTCTAATCCATTCCGTCTAGACCTGGATAACCAGGGTCTTGTTTCTAATCCATTCAGTCTAGACCTGGATAACCAGGGTCTTGTCTCTAATCCATTCAGTCTAGACCTGGATAACCAGGGTCTTGTTTCTAATCCATTCACCCACAGTCTAGACCTGGATAACCAGGGTCTTGTTTCTAATCCATTCAGTCTAGACCTGGATAACCAGGGTCTTGTTAGTAATCCATTCAGTCACAGTCTAGACCTGGATAACCAGGGTCTTGTTTCTAATCCATTCAGTCTAGACCTGGATAACCAGGGTCTTGTTTCTAATCCATTCAGTCTAGACCTGGATAACCAGGGTCTTGTTTCTAATCCATTCAGTCTAGACCTGGATAACCAGGGTCTTGTTTCTAATCCATTCAGTCTAGACCTGGATAACCAGGGTCTTGTTTCTAATCCATTCAGTCTAGACCTGGATAACCAGGGTCTTGTTTCTAATCCATTCCGTCTAGACCTGGATAACCAGGGTCTTGTTTCTAATCCATTCAGTCTAGACCTGGATAACCAGGGTCTTGTCTCTAATCCATTCAGTCTAGACCTGGATAACCAGGGTCTTGTTTCTAATCCATTCAGCCACAGTCTAGACCTGGATAACCAGGGTCTTGTTTCTAATCCATTCAGTCTAGACCTGGATAACCAGGGTCTTGTTAGTAATCCATTCAGTCACAGTCTAGACCTGGATAACCAGGGTCTTGTTTCTAATCCATTCAGTCTAGACCTGGATAACCAGGGTCTTGTTTCTAATCCTTTTCAGTCTAGACCTGGATAACCAGGGTCTTGTTTCTAATCCATTCAGTCTAGACCTGGATAACCAGGGTCTTGTTTCTAATCCATTCAGTCTAGACCTGGATAACCAGGGTCTTGTTTCTAATCCATTCAGTCTAGACCTGGATAAACAGGGTCTTGTTTCTAATCCATTCAGTCTAGACCTGGATAACTAGGGTCTTGTTTCTAATCCGTTCAGTCTAGACCTGGATAACCAGGGTCTTGTTTCTCATCCATTCAGTCTAGACCTGGATAACCAGGGTCTTGTTTCTCATCCATTCAGTCTAGACCTGGATAACCAGGGTCTTGTTTCTAATCCATTCAGTCTAGACCTGGATAACCAGGGTCTTGTTTCTAATCCATTCAGTCACAGTCTAGACCTGGATAACCAGGGTCTTGTCTCTAATCCATTCAGTCTAGACCTGGATAACCAGGGTCTTGTTTCTAATCCATTCAGTCTAGACCTGGATAACCAGGGTCTTGTTTCTAATCCATTCACTCTAGACCTGGATAACCAGGGTCTTGTTTCTAATCCATTCCGTCTAGACCTGGATAACCAGGGTCTTGTTACTAATCCATTCAGTCTAGACCTGGATAACCAGGGTCTTGTTTCTAATCCATTCCGTCTAGACCTGGATAACCAGGGTCTTGTTACTAATCCATTCAGTCTAGACCTGGATAACCAGGGTCTTGTTTCTAATCCATTCAGTCTAGACCTGGATAACCAGGGTCTTGTTTCTAATCCATTCAGTCTAGACCTGGATAACCAGGGTCTTGTTTCTAATCCATTCCGTCTAGACCTGGATAACCAGGGTCTTGTTTCTAATCCATTCAGTCTAGACCTGGATAACCAGGGTCTTGTCTCTAATCCATTCAGTCTAGACCTGGATAACCAGGGTCTTGTTTCTAATCCATTCAGCCACAGTCTAGACCTGGATAACCAGGGTCTTGTTTCTAATCCATTCAGTCTAGACCTGGATAACCAGGGTCTTGTTAGTAATCCATTCAGTCACAGTCTAGACCTGGATAACCAGGGTCTTGTTTCTAATCCATTCAGTCTAGACCTGGATAACCAGGGTCTTGTTTCTAATCCATTCCGTCTAGACCTGGATAACCAGGGTCTTGTTACTAATCCATTCAGTCTAGACCTGGATAACCAGGGTCTTGTTTCTAATCCATTCAGTCTAGACCTGGATAACCAGGGTCTTGTTTCTAATCCATTCAGTCTAGACCTGGATAACCAGGGTCTTGTTTCTAATCCATTCCGTCTAGACCTGGATAACCAGGGTCTTGTTTCTAATCCATTCAGTCTAGACCTGGATAACCAGGGTCTTGTCTCTAATCCATTCAGTCTAGACCTGGATAACCAGGGTCTTGTTTCTAATCCATTCAGCCACAGTCTAGACCTGGATAACCAGGGTCTTGTTTCTAATCCATTCAGTCTAGACCTGGATAACCAGGGTCTTGTTAGTAATCCATTCAGTCACAGTCTAGACCTGGATAACCAGGGTCTTGTTTCTAATCCATTCAGTCTAGACCTGGATAACCAGGGTCTTGTTTCTAATCCATTCAGTCTAGACCTGGATAACCAGGGTCTTGTTTCTAATCCATTCAGTCTAGACCTGGATAACCAGGGTCTTGTTTCTAATCCGTTCAGTCTAGACCTGGATAACTAGGGTCTTGTTTCTAATCCATTCAGTCTAGACCTGGATAACCAGGGTCTTGTTTCTCATCCATTCAGTCTAGACCTGGATAACCAGGGTCTTGTTTCTCATCCATTCAGTCTAGACCTGGATAACCAGGGTCTTGTTTCTAATCCATTCAGTCTAGACCTGGATAACCAGGGTCTTGTCTCTAATCCATTCAGCCACAGGCTAGACCTGGATAACCAGGGTCTTGTCTCTAATCCATTCAGTCTAGACCTGGATAACCAGGGTCTTGTTTCTAATCCATTCAGTCTAGACCTGGATAACCAGGGTCTTGTTTCTAATCCATTCAGTCTAGACCTGGATAACCAGGGTCTTGTTTCTAATCCATTCAGTCTAGACCTGGATAACCAGGGTCTTGTTTCTAATCCATTCAGCCTAGACCTGGATAACCAGGGTCTTGTTACTAATCCATTCAGTCTAGACCTGGATAACCACGGTCTTGTTTCTAATCCATTCAGTCTAGACCTGGATAACCAGGGTCTTGTTTCTAATCCATTCAGTCACAGTCTAGACCTGGATAACCAGGGTCTTGTTTCTAATCCATTCAGTCTAGACCTGGATAACCAGGGTCTTGTTTCTAATCCATTCAGTCACAGTCTAGACCTGGATAACCAGGGTCTTGTTTCTAATCCATTCAGTCTAGACCTGGATAACCAGGGTCTTGTTTCTCATCCGTTCAGTCTAGACCTGGATAACCAGGGTCTTGTTTCTAA
The DNA here is from genome assembly GCF_029448725.1 of Salvelinus fontinalis. Lineage (NCBI taxonomy): Eukaryota > Metazoa > Chordata > Actinopteri > Salmoniformes > Salmonidae > Salvelinus > Salvelinus fontinalis. The sequence continues at coordinate 3,197,032 of NC_074673.1, forward strand.
TCCATTCAGTCTAGACCTGGATAACCAGGGTCTTGTTTCTAATCCGTTCAGTCACAGTCTAGACCTGGATAACCAGGGTCTTGTCTATAATCCATTCAGTCACAGTCTAGACCTGGATAACCAGGGTCTTGTTTCTAATCCATTCAGTCTAGACCTGGATAACCAGGGTCTTGTTTCTAATCCATTCAGTCACAGTCTAGACCTGGATAACCAGGGTCTTGTTTCTAATCCATTCAGTCTAGACCTGGATAACCAGGGTCTTGTTTCTAATCCATTCAGTCTAGACCTGGATGACCAGGGTCTTGTTTCTAATCCATTCAGTCTAGACCTGGATGACCAGGGTCTTGTTTCTAATCCATTCAGTCTAGACCTGGATAACCAGGGTCTTGTTTCTAATCCATTCAGTCTAGACCTGGATAACTAGGGTCTTGTTACTAATCCATTCAGTCTAGACCTGGATAACCAGGGTCTTGTCTCTAATCCATTCAGTCTAGACCTGGATAACCAGGGTCTTGTTTCTAATCCATTCAGTCTAGACCTGGATAACCAGGGTCTTGTCTCTAATCCATTCAGTCTAGACCTGGATAACCAGGGTCTTGTTTCTAATCCATTCAGTCTAGACCTGGATAACCAGGGTCTTGTTTCTAATCCATTCAGTCTAGACCTGGATAACCAGGGTCTTGTTTCTAATCCATTCAGTCACAGTCTAGACCTGGATAACCAGGGTCTTGTTTCTAATCCATTCAGTCTAGACCTGGATAACCAGGGTCTTGTTTCTAATCCATTCAGTCTAGACCTGGATAACCAGGGTCTTGTTTCTAATCCATTCAGTCACAGTCAAGACCTGGATCACCAGGGTCTTGTTTCTAATCCATTCAGTAACAGTCTAGACCTGGATAACCAGGGTCTTGTCTCTAATCCGTTCAGTCTAGACCTGGATAACCAGGGTCTTGTTACTAATCCATTCAGTCTAGACCTGGATAACCAGGGTCTTGTCTCTAATCCATTCAGTCTAGACCTGGATAACCAGGGTCTTGTTTCTAATCCATTCAGTCTAGACCTGGATAACCAGGGTCTTGTTACTAATCCATTCAGTCTAGACCTGGATAACCAGGGTCTTGTTTCTAATCCATTCAGTCTAGACCTGGATAACCAGGGTCTTGTTACTAATCCATTCAGTCTAGACCTGGATGACCAGGGTCTTGTTTCTAATCCATTCAGTCTAGACCTGGATAACCAGGGTCTTGTTTCTAATCCGTTCAGTCTAGACCTGGATGACCAGGGTCTTGTTTCTCATCCGTTCAGTCTAGACCTGGATAACCAGGGTCTTGTTTCTAATCCATTCAGTCTAGACCTGGATAACCAGGGTCTTGTTTCTAATCCATTCAGTCTAGACCTGGATAACCAGGGTCTTGTTTCTAATCCATTCAGTCTAGACCTGGATAACCAGGGTCTTGTTTCTAATCCATTCAGTCACAGTCAAGACCTGGATCACCAGGGTCTTGTTTCTAATCCATTCAGTCACAGTCTAGACCTGGATAACCAGGGTCTTGTCTCTAATCCGTTCAGTCTAGACCTGGATAACCAGGGTCTTGTTACTAATCCATTCAGTCTAGACCTGGATAACCAGGGTCTTGTCTCTAATCCATTCAGTCTAGACCTGGATAACCAGGGTCTTGTTTCTAATCCATTCAGTCTAGACCTGGATAACCAGGGTCTTGTTTCTAATTCATTCAGTCTAGACCTGGATAACCAGGGTCTTGTCTCTAATCCGTTCAGTCTAGACCTGGATAACCAGGGTCTTGTTTCTAATCCATTCAGTCTAGACCTGGATAACCAGGGTCTTGTCTCTAATCCATTCAGTCTAGACCTGGATAACCAGGGTCTTGTTTCTAATCCATTCAGTCTAGACCTGGATAACCAGGGTCTTGTTTCTAATCCGTTCAGTCACAGTCTAGACCTGGATAACCAGGGTCTTGTCTATAATCCATTCAGTCACAGTCTAGACCTGGATAACCAGGGTCTTGTTTCTAATCCATTCAGTCTAGACCTGGATAACCAGGGTCTTGTTTCTAATCCATTCAGTCTAGACCTGGATAACCAGGGTCTTGTTTCTAATCCATTCAGTCACAGTCTAGACCTGGATAACCAGGGTCTTGTTTCTCATCCATTCAGTCTAGACCTGGATAACCAGGGTCTTGTTTCTAATCCATTCAGTCTAGACCTGGATAACCAGGGTCTTGTTTCTAATCCATTCAGTCTAGACCTGGATAACCAGGGTCTTGTTTCTAATCCATTCAGTCACAGTCTAGACCTGGATAACCAGGGTCTTGTCTCTAATCCATTCAGTCTAGACCTGGATAACCAGGGTCTTGTTTCTAATCCATTCAGTTTAGACCTGGATAACCAGGGTCTTGTCTCTAATCCATTCAGTCACAGTCTAGACCTGGATAACCAGGGTCTTGTTTCTAATCCATTCAGTCTAGACCTGGATAACTAGGGTCTTGTTTCTAATCCATTCAGTCTAGACCTGGATAACCAGGGTCTTGTTTCTCATCCATTCAGTCTAGACCTGGATAACCAGGGTCTTGTCTCTAATCCATTCAGTCACAGTCTAGAACTGGATAACCAGGGTCTTGTTTCTAATCCATTCAGTCTAGACCTGGATAACCAGGGTCTTGTTTCTAATCCATTCAGTCTAGACCTGGATAACTAGGGTCTTGTTACTAATCCGTTCAGTCACAGTCTAGACCTGGATAACCAGGGTCTTGTTTCTAATCCATTCAGTCTAGACCTGGATAACCAGGGTCTTGTTTCTAATCCATTCAGTCTAGACCTGGATAACCAGGGTCTTGTCTCTAATCCATTCAGTCTAGACCTGGATAACCAGGGTCTTGTTTCTAATCCATTCACTCTAGACCTGGATAACCAGGGTCTTGTCTCTAATCCATTCAGTCTAGACCTGGATAACCAGGGTCTTGTTTCTAATCCATTCAGTCTAGACCTGGATAACCAGGGTCTTGTTTCTAATCCATTCAGTCTAGACCTGGATAACCAGGGTCTTGTTTCTAATCCATTCAGTCTAGACCTGGATAACCAGGGTCTTGTCTCTAATCCATTCAGTCACAGTCTAGACCTGGATAACCAGGGTCTTGTTTCTAATCCATTCAGTCTAGACCTGGATAACCAGGGTCTTGTTTCTAATCCATTCAGTCTAGACCTGGATAACCAGGGTCTTGTTTCAAATCCATTCAGTCTAGACCTGGATCACCAGGGTCTTGTTTCTAATCCATTCAGTCTAGACCTGGATAACCAGGGTCTTGTCTCTAATCCATTCAGTCTAGACCTGGATAACCAGGGTCTTGTTTCTAATCCGTTCAGTCTAGACCTGGATAACCAGGGTCTTGTTTCTAATCCATTCAGTCTAGACCTGGATAACCAGGGTCTTGTTTCTAATCCATTCAGTCTAGACCTGGATAACCAGGGTCTTGTTTCTAATCCATTCAGTCTAGACCTGGATAACCAGGGTCTTGTTACTAATCCATTCAGTCACAGTCTAGACCTGGATAACCAGGGTCTTGTTACTAATCCATCCAGTCTAGACCTGGATAACCAGGGTCTTGTTTCTAATCCATTCAGTCTAGACCTGGATAACCAGGGTCTTGTCTCTAATCCATTCAGTCTAGACCTGGATAACCAGGGTCTTGTCTCTAATCCATTCAGTCTAGACCTGGATAACTAGGGTCTTGTTTCTAATCCATTCAGTCTAGACCTGGATAACCAGGGTCTTGTTACTAATCCATTCAGTCACAGTCTAGACCTGGATCACCAGGGTCTTGTTTCTATTCCATTCAGTCTAGACCTGGATAACCAGGGTCTTGTCTCTAATCCATTCAGTCTAGACCTGGATAACCAGGGTCTTGTCTCTAATCCATTCAGTCTAGACCTGGATAACCAGGGTCTTGTTTCTAATCCATTCAGTCTAGACCTGGATAACTAGGGTCTTGTTTCTAATCCATTCAGTCTAGACCTGGATAACCAGGGTCTTGTTTCTAATCCATTCACTCTAGACCTGGATAACCAGGGTCTTGTTTCTAATCCATTCAGTCTAGACCTGGATAACCAGGGTCTTGTTTCTAATCCATTCAGTCTAGACCTGGATAACCAGGGTCTTGTTTCTAATCCATTCCGTCTAGACCTGGATAACCAGGGTCTTGTCTCTAATCCATTCAGTCTAGACCTGGATAACTAGGGTCTTGTTTCTAATCCATTCAGTCTAGACCTGGATAACCAGGGTCTTGTTTCTAATCCATTCAGTCTAGACCTGGATAACCAGGGTCTTGTTTCTAATCCATTCAGTCACAGTCTAGACCTGGATAACCAGGGTCTTGTTTCTAATCCATTCAGTCTAGACCTGGATAACTAGGGTCTTGTTTCTAATCCATTCAGTCTAGACCTGGATAACCAGGGTCTTGTTTCTCATCCATTCAGTCTAGACCTGGATAACCAGGGTCTTGTCTCTAATCCATTCAGTCACAGTCTAGAACTGGATAACCAGGGTCTTGTTTCTAATCCATTCAGTCTAGACCTGGATAACCAGGGTCTTGTTTCTAATCCATTCAGTCTAGACCTGGATAACTAGGGTCTTGTTACTAATCCGTTCAGTCACAGTCTAGACCTGGATAACCAGGGTCTTGTTTCTAATCCATTCAGTCTAGACCTGGATAACCAGGGTCTTGTTTCTAATCCATTCAGTCTAGACCTGGATAACCAGGGTCTTGTCTCTAATCCATTCAGTCTAGACCTGGATAACCAGGGTCTTGTTTCTAATCCATTCACTCTAGACCTGGATAACCAGGGTCTTGTCTCTAATCCATTCAGTCTAGACCTGGATAACCAGGGTCTTGTTTCTAATCCATTCAGTCTAGACCTGGATAACCAGGGTCTTGTTTCTAATCCATTCAGTCTAGACCTGGATAACCAGGGTCTTGTTTCTAATCCATTCAGTCTAGACCTGGATAACCAGGGTCTTGTCTCTAATCCATTCAGTCACAGTCTAGACCTGGATAACCAGGGTCTTGTTTCTAATCCATTCAGTCTAGACCTGGATAACCAGGGTCTTGTTTCTAATCCATTCAGTCTAGACCTGGATAACCAGGGTCTTGTTTCAAATCCATTCAGTCTAGACCTGGATCACCAGGGTCTTGTTTCTAATCCATTCAGTCTAGACCTGGATAACCAGGGTCTTGTCTCTAATCCATTCAGTCTAGACCTGGATAACCAGGGTCTTGTTTCTAATCCGTTCAGTCTAGACCTGGATAACCAGGGTCTTGTTTCTAATCCATTCAGTCTAGACCTGGATAACCAGGGTCTTGTTTCTAATCCATTCAGTCTAGACCTGGATAACCAGGGTCTTGTTTCTAATCCATTCAGTCTAGACCTGGATAACCAGGGTCTTGTTACTAATCCATTCAGTCACAGTCTAGACCTGGATAACCAGGGTCTTGTTACTAATCCATCCAGTCTAGACCTGGATAACCAGGGTCTTGTTTCTAATCCATTCAGTCTAGACCTGGATAACCAGGGTCTTGTCTCTAATCCATTCAGTCTAGACCTGGATAACCAGGGTCTTGTCTCTAATCCATTCAGTCTAGACCTGGATAACTAGGGTCTTGTTTCTAATCCATTCAGTCTAGACCTGGATAACCAGGGTCTTGTTACTAATCCATTCAGTCACAGTCTAGACCTGGATCACCAGGGTCTTGTTTCTATTCCATTCAGTCTAGACCTGGATAACCAGGGTCTTGTCTCTAATCCATTCAGTCTAGACCTGGATAACCAGGGTCTTGTCTCTAATCCATTCAGTCTAGACCTGGATAACCAGGGTCTTGTTTCTAATCCATTCAGTCTAGACCTGGATAACTAGGGTCTTGTTTCTAATCCATTCAGTCTAGACCTGGATAACCAGGGTCTTGTTTCTAATCCATTCACTCTAGACCTGGATAACCAGGGTCTTGTTTCTAATCCATTCAGTCTAGACCTGGATAACCAGGGTCTTGTTTCTAATCCATTCAGTCTAGACCTGGATAACCAGGGTCTTGTTTCTAATCCATTCCGTCTAGACCTGGATAACCAGGGTCTTGTCTCTAATCCATTCAGTCTAGACCTGGATAACTAGGGTCTTGTTTCTAATCCATTCAGTCTAGACCTGGATAACCAGGGTCTTGTTTCTAATCCATTCAGTCTAGACCTGGATAACCAGGGTCTTGTTTCTAATCCATTCAGTCACAGTCTAGACCTGGATAACCAGGGTCTTGTTTCTAATCCATTCAGTCTTGACCTGGATAACCAGGGTCTTGTTTCTAATCCATTCAGTCTAGACCTGGATAACCAGGGTCTTGTTTCTAATCCATTCAGTCTTGACCTGGATCACCAGGGTCTTGTTTCTAATCCATTCAGTCTAGACCTGGATAACCAGGGTCTTGTTTCCAATCCATTCAGTCTTGACCTGGATCACCAGGGTCTTGTTTCTAATCCATTCAGTCTAGACCTGGATAACCAGGGTCTTGTTTCTAATCCATTCAGTCTAGACCTGGATAACCAGGGTCTTGTTTCTAATCCATTCAGTCTAGACCTGGATAACCAGGGTCTTGTCTCTAATCCATTCAGTCTAGACCTGGATAACCAGGGTCTTGTTTCTAATCCATTCCGTCTAGACCTGGATAACCAGGGTCTTGTCTCTAATCCATTCAGTCTAGACCTGGATAACTAGGGTCTTGTTTCTAATCCATTCAGTCTAGACCTGGATAACCAGGGTCTTGTTTCTAATCCATTCAGTCTTGACCTGGATAACTAGGGTCTTGTTTCTAATCCATTCAGTCTAGACCTGGATAACCAGGGTCTTGTCTCTAATCCATTCAGTCTAGACCTGGATAACCAGGGTCTTGTTTCTAATCCATTCAGTCTAGACCTGTATAACCAGGGTCTTGTCTCTAATCCATTCAGTCTAGACCTGGATAACCAGGGTCTTGTTTCTAATCCATTCAGTCTAGACCTGGATAACCAGGGTCTTGTCTCTAATCCATTCAGTCTAGACCTGGATCACCAGGGTCTTGTTTCTAATCCATTCAGTCTAGACCTGGATAACCAGGGTCTTGTTTCTAATCCATTCAGTCTAGACCTGTATAACCAGGGTCTTGTCTCTAATCCATTCAGTCTAGACCTGGATAACCAGGGTCTTGTTTCTAATCCATTCAGTCTAGACCTGTATAACCAGGGTCTTGTCTCTAATCCATTCAGTCTAGACCTGTATAACCAGGGTCTTGTCTCTAATCCATTCAGTCTAGACCTGGATAACCAGGGTCTTGTTTCTAATCCATTCAGTCTAGACCTGTATAACCAGGGTCTTGTCTCTAATCCATTCAGTCTAGACCTGGATAACCAGGGTCTTGTTTCTAATCCATTCAGTCTAGACCTGGATAACCAGGGTCTTGTCTCTAATCCATTCAGTCTAGACCTGGATCACCAGGGTCTTGTTTCTAATCCATTCAGTCTAGACCTGGATAACCAGGGTCTTGTTTCTAATCCATTCAGTCTAGACCTGTATAACCAGGGTCTTGTTTCTAATCCATTCAGTCACAGTCTAGACCTGGATAACCAGGGTCTTGTTTCTAATCCATTCAGTCTAGACCTGGATAACCAGGGTCTTGTCTCTAATCCATTCAGTCTAGACCTGGATAACCAGGGTCTTGTTACTAATCCATTCAGTCTAGACCTGGACAACCAGGGTCTTGTCTCTAATCAATTCAGTCACAGTCTAGACCTGGATAACTAGGGTCTTGTTTCTAATCCATTCAGTCTAGACCTGGATAACCAGGGTCTTGTCTCTAATCCATTCAGTCTAGACCTGGATAACCAGGGTCTTGCTTCTAATCCATTCAGTCTAGACCTGGATAACCAGGGTCTTGTTACTAATCCATTCAGTCTAGACCTGGATAACCAGGGTCTTGTTTCTAATCCATTCAGTCTAGACCTGGATAACCAGGGTCTTGTTACTAATCCATTCAGTCACAGTCTAGACCTGGATCACCAGGGTCTTGTTTCTATTCCATTCAGTCTAGACCTGGATAACCAGGGTCTTGTTACTAATCCATTCAGCCACAGTCTAGACCTGGATAACCAGGGTCTTGTCTCTAATCCATTCAGTCACAGTCTAGACCTGGATAACTAGGGTCTTGTTTCTAATCCATTCAGTCTTGACCTGGATCACCAGGGTCTTGTCTCTAATCCATTCAGCCACAGTCTAGACCTGGATAACCAGGGTCTTGTTTCTAATCCATTCAGTCTAGACCTGGATAACCAGGGTCTTGTTTCTAATCCATTCAGTCTAGACCTGGATAACTAGGGTCTTGTTTCTAATCCATTCAGTCTAGACCTGGATAACCAGGGTCTTGTTTCTAATCCGTTCAGTCTAGACCTGGATAACCAGGGTCTTGTTTCTAATCCATTCAGTCTAGACCTGGATAACCAGGGTCTTGTTTCTAATCCATTCAGTCTAGACCTGGATAACTAGGGTCTTGTTTCTAATCCATTCAGTCTAGACCTGGATAACCAGGGTCTTGTCTCTAATCCATTCAGTCACAGTCTAGACCTGGATAACCAGGGTCTTGTCTCTAATCCATTCAGTCTAGACCTGGATAACCAGGGTCTTGTTTCTAATCCATTCAGTCTAGACCTGGATAACCAGGGTCTTGTTTCTAATCCATTCAGTCTAGACCTGGATGACCAGGGTCTTGTTTCTAATCCATTCAGTCTAGACCTGGATAACCAGGGTCTTGTTTCTAATCCATTCAGTCTAGACCTGGATAACCAGGGTCTTGTTTCTAATCCATTCAGTCACAGTCTAGACCTGGATAACCAGGGTCTTGTTTCTAATCCATTCAGTCTAGACCTGGATAACCAGGGTCTTGTTTCTAATCCATTCAGTCTAGACCTGGATAACCAGGGTCTTGTTTCTAATCCATTCAGTCTAGACCTGGATAACCAGGGTCTTGTTTCTAATCCATTCAGTCTAGACCTGGATAACCAGGGTCTTGTTTCTAATCCATTCAGTCACAGTCTAGACCTGGATAACCAGGGTCTTGTTTCTAATCCATTCAGTCTAGACCTGGATAACCAGGGTCTTGTTTCTAATCCATTCAGTCTAGACCTGGATAACCAGGGTCTTGTTTCTAATCCATTCAGTCTAGACCTGGATAACCAGGGTCTTGTTTCTAATCCATTCAGTCTAGACCTGGATAACCAGGGTCTTGTTTCTAATCCATTCAGTCTAGACCTGGATAACCAGGGTCTTGTCTCTAATCCATTCAGTCTAGACCTGGATAACCAGGGTCTTGTTTCTAATCCATTCAGTCTAGACCTGGATAACTAGGGTCTTGTTTCTAATCCATTCAGTCTAGACCTGGATAACCAGGGTCTTGTTTCTAATCCATTCAGTCTAGACCTGGATAACCAGGGTCTTGTTTCTAATCCATTCACTCTAGACCTGGATAACCAGGGTCTTGTCTCTAATCCATTCAGTCACAGTCTAGACCTGGATAACCAGGGTCTTGTTTCTAATCCATTCCGTCTAGACCTGGATAACCAGGGTCTTGTTTCTAATCCATTCAGTCTAGACCTGGATAACCAGGGTCTTGTTTCTAATCCATTCAGTCTAGACCTGGATAACCAGGGTCTTGTCTCTAATCCATTCAGTCTAGACCTGGATAACTAGGGTCTTGTTTCTAATCCATTCAGTCTAGACCTGGATAACCAGGGTCTTGTTTCTAATCCATTCAGTCTAGACCTGGATAACCAGGGTCTTGTTTCTAATCCATTCAGTCTAGACCTGGATAACCAGGGTCTTGTCTCTAATCCATTCAGTCTAGACCTGGATAACCAGGGGCTTGTTTCTAATCCATTCAGTCTAGACCTGGATAACCAGGGTCTTGTCTCTAATCCATTCAGTCTAGACCTGGATAACCAGGGTCTTGTCTCTAATCCATTCAGTCTAGACCTGGATAACCAGGGTCTTGTTTCTAATCCATTCCGTCTATACCTGGATAACCAGGGTCTTGTTACTAATCCATTCAGTCTAGACCTGTATAACCAGGGTCTTGTTTCTAATCCATTCAGTCTAGACCTGGATAACCAGGGTCTTGTTACTAATCCATTCAGTCTAGACCTGGATAACCAGGGTCTTGTCTCTAATCCATTCAGTCACAGTCTAGACCTGGATAACTAGGGTCTTGTTTCTAATCCATTCAGTCTAGACCTGGATAACCAGGGTCTTGTCTCTAATCCATTCAGTCTAGACCTGGATAACCAGGGTCTTGCTTCTAATCCATTCAGTCTAGACCTGGATAACCAGGGTCTTGTTTCTAATCCATTCAGTCACAGTCTAGACCTGGATAACCAGGGTCTTGTCTCTAATCCATTCAGTCTAGACCTGGATAACCAGGGTCTTGTTACTAATCCATTCAGTCTAGACCTGGATAACCAGGGTCTTGTTTCTAATCCATTCAGCCACAGTCTAGACCTGGATCACCAGGGTCTTGTTTCTAATCCGTTCAGTCTAGACCTGGATAACCAGGGTCTTGTTTCTAATCCGTTCAGTCTAGACCTGGATAACCAGGGTCTTGTTTCTAATCCATTCAGTCTAGACCTGGATAACCACGGTCTTGTTACTAATCCATTCAGTCTAGACCTGGATAACCAGGGTCTTGTTACTAATCCATTCAGCCTAGACCTGGATAACCAGGGTCTTGTTTCTAATCCATTCAGTCTAGACCTGGATAACCAGGGTCTTGTCTCTAATCCATTCAGTCTAGACCTGGATAACCAGGGTCTTGTTTCTAATCCGTTCAGTCACAGTCTAGACCTGGATAACCAGGGTCTTGTTTCTAATCCATTCAGTCTAGACCTGGATAACCAGGGTCTTGTTTCTAATCCATTCAGTCTAGACCTGGATAACCAGGGTCTTGTTTCTAATCCGTTCAGTCACAGTCTAGACCTGGATAACCAGGGTCTTGTTTCTAATCCATTCAGTCTAGACCTGGATAACCAGGGTCTTGTCTCTAATCCATTCAGTCTAGACCTGGATAACCAGGGTCTTGTTTCTAATCCATTCAGTCTAGACCTGGATAACCAGGGTCTTGTCTCTAATCCATTCAGTCTAGACCTGGATAACCAGGGTCTTGTTTCTAATCCATTCAGTCACAGTCTAGACCTGGATAACCAGGGTCTTGTTTCTAATCCGTTCAGTCTAGAACTGGATAACCAGGGTCTTGTTTCTAATCCATTCAGTCTAGACCTGGATGACCAGGGTCTTGTCTCTAATCCATTCAGTCTAGACCTGGATAACCAGGGTCTTGTTTCTAATCCATTCAGTCTAGACCTGGATGACCAGGGTCTTGTCTCTAATCCATTCAGTCTAGACCTGGATAACCAGGGTCTTGTTTCTAATCCGTTCAGTCACAGTCTAGACCTGGATAACCAGGGTCTTGTTTCTAATCCGTTCAGTCACAGTCTAGACCTGGATCACCAGGGTCTTGTTTCTAATCCATTCAGTCTAGACCTGGATAACCAGGGTCTTGTCTCTAATCCATTCAGTCTAGACCTGGATAACCAGGGTCTTGTTTCTCATCCATTCAGTCTAGACCTGGATAACCAGGGTCTTGTTTCTAATCCATTCAGTCTAGACCTGGATAACCAGGGTCTTGTCTCTAATCCATTCAGTCTAGACCTGGATAACCAGGGTCTTGTTTCTAATCCATTCAGTCTAGACCTGGATAACCAGGGTCTTGTCTCTAATCCATTCAGTCTAGAACTGGATAACTAGGGTCTTGTTTCTAATCCATTCAGTCTAGACCTGGATAACCAGGGTCTTGTTTCTAATCCATTCAGTCTAGACCTGGATAACCAGGGTCTTGTTTCTAATCCATTCAGTCTAGACCTGGATAACCAGGGTCTTGTTTCTAATCCATTCAGTCACAGTCTAGACCTGGATAACCAGGGTCTTGTTTCTAATCCATTCAGTCTAGACCTGGATAACCAGGGTCTTGTTTCTAATCCATTCAGTCACAGTCTAGACCTGGATAACCAGGGTCTTGTTTCTAATCCATTCAGTCTAGACCTGGATAACCAGGGTCTTGTTTCTAATCCATTCAGTCTAGAACTGGATAACCAGGGTCTTGTTTCTAATCCATTCAGTCTAGAACTGGATAACCAGGGTCTTGTTTCTAATCCATTCAGTCTAGACCTGGATAACCAGGGTCTTGTTTCTAATCCGTTCAGTCTAGACCTGGATAACCAGGGTCTTGTTACTAATCCATTCAGCCACAGTCTAGACCTGGATAACCAGGGTCTTGTTACTAATCCATTCAGCCACAGTCTAGACCTGGATAACCAGGGTCTTGTTTCTAATCCATTCAGTCTAGACCTGGATAACCAGGGTCTTGTTTCTAATCCATTCAGTCTAGACCTGGATAACCAGGGTCTTGTTTCTAATCCATTCAGTCTAGACCTGGATGACCAGGGTCTTGTTTCTAATCCATTCAGTCTAGACCTGGATAACCAGGGTCTTGTTTCTAATCCATTCAGTCTAGACCTGGATAACCAGGGTCTTGTTTCTAATCCATTCAGTCTAGACCTGGATAACCAGGGTCTTGTTTCTAATCCATTCAGTCTAGACCTGGATAACCAGGGTCTTGTCTCTAATCCATTCAGTCTAGACCTGGATAACCAGGGTCTTGTTTCTAATCCATTCAGTCTAGACCTGGATAACCAGGGTCTTGTCTCTAATCCATTCAGTCACAGTCTAGACCTGGATAACCAGGGTCTTGTTTCTAATCCATTCCGTCTAGACCTGGATAACCAGGGTCTTGTCTCTAATCCATTCAGTCTAGACCTGGATAACCAGGGTCTTGTTTCTAATCCATTCCGTCTAGACCTGGATAACCAGGGTCTTGTTTCTAATCCATTCAGTCTAGACCTGGATAACCAGGGTCTTGTCTCTAATCCATTCAGTCTAGACCTGGATAACTAGGGTCTTGTTACTAATCCATTCAGTCTAGACCTGGATAACCAGGGTCTTGTTTCTAATCCATTCAGTCTAGACCTGGATAACCAGGGTCTTGTCTCTAATCCATTCAGTCTAGACCTGGATAACTAGGGTCTTGTTACTAATCCATTCAGTCTAGACCTGGATAACCAGGGTCTTGTTTCTAATCCATTCAGTCTAGACCTGGATAACCAGGGTCTTGTTTCTAATCCATTCAGTCTAGACCTGGATAACCAGGGTCTTGTCTCTAATCCATTCAGTCTAGACCTGGATAACTAGGGTCTTGTTACTAATCCATTCAGTCTAGACCTGGATAACCAGGGTCTTGTTTCTAATCCATTCAGTCTAGACCTGGATAACCAGGGTCTTGTTTCTAATCCATTCAGTCTAGACCTGGATAACTAGGGTCTTGTTTCTAATCCATTCAGTCTAGACCTGGATAACCAGGGTCTTGTTTCTAATCCATTCAGTCTAGACCTGGATAACCAGGGTCTTGTTTCTAATCCATTCAGTCACAGTCTAGACCTGGATCACCAGGGTCTTGTTTCTAATCCATTCAGTCTAGACCTGGATAACCAGGGTCTTGTTTCTAATCCATTCAGTCTAGACCTGGATAACCAGGGTCTTGTTTCTAATTCATTCAGTCTAGACCTGGATAACCAGGGTCTTGTCTCTAATCCATTCAGTCACAGTCTAGACCTGGATAACCAGGGTCTTGTCTCTAATCCATTCAGTCTAGACCTGGATAACCAGGGTCTTGTCTCTAATCCATTCAGTCTAGACCTGGATAACCAGGGTCTTGTCTCTAATCCATTCAGTCTAGACCTGGATAACCAGGGTCTTGTTTCTAATCCATTCAGTCTAGACCTGGATAACCAGGGTCTTGTCTCTAATCCATTCAGTCACAGTCTAGACCTTTATTTCACGTATCTTTTTTTGTTTTGTTTCTGTGTTCGTTTTTTTCGTTAAAATATATTTTGGACATATACCATGCTGCGCATTGGTCCGACATTTCTTACTCCTCGTCAGAGGAGGACAAGAAAACCGTTACAGTACTGTAGATGTTCCATTACAAATCAGCGGTTTCCAGCCACAATAGTCATTTACAACATTAACAATGTCACACTGTATTTCTGATCAATTTGATGTTATTTTAATGGACCAAAAATGTGCTTTTCTTTCAAAAACAAGAACGTACAGTAGAAGTCGGACATTTACTTACACCTTAGCCAAAGTAATGTAAACTCAGTTTTCACAATTCCTGACATTTAATCCCAGTAAAAATTCCCTGTTTTAGGTCAGTTAGATTCCCCACTTTCTTTTAGACATGTGAAATGTCAGAACAATAATTGAGAGAATGATTTATTTCAGCTTTTATTTCATCACATTCCCAGAGGGTCAGAAGTTTGCATACACTCAATTAGTATTTGGTAGCATTGCCTTTAAATTGTTTAACTTGGGTCAAACGTTTCGGGTAGCCTTCCACAAGCTTCCCACAATAAGTTGGGTGAATTTTGGCTCATTCCTCCTGACAGAGCTGGTGTAACTGAGTCAGGTTTGCAGGCCTCCTTGCTCACACAGGCTTTTTTAGGTCGGGCCACAAATTGTCCATAGGATTGAGGTCACTTTGTTGTCCTTAAGCCATTTTGCCACAACTTTGAAAGTTTGCTTGGGGTCATTGTCCATTTAAAAGACCCATTTGCAACCAAGCTGTAACTTCCTCACTGAAGTGTTGAGATTTTGCTTCAATATATCCACATCATTTTCATGCCTTCAATGCCATCTATTTTGTGAAGTGCACCAGTCCCTCCGGCAGCAAAGCACCCCCACAACATGATGCTGCTACCCCCGTGCTTCACAGTTGGGATGGTGTTTTTTGGCTTGCAAGCTTCACCCTTTTTCCTCCAAACATAACAATAGGCATTATGGCCAAACAGTTCTATTTTTGTTTCATCAGACCAGAGGACATTTCTCCAAAAAGTACGATCTTTGTCCCCATGTGCTGTTGCGAACCATAGTCTGGCTTGTCTATGGTGGTTTTGGAGCAGTGGCTTCTTCCTTGCTGAGCGGCCTTTCAGGTTATGTCGATATAGGACTTGTTTTAATGTGGAAACAGATACTTTTATACCTGTTTCCTCCAGCATCTTCACAAGGTCCTTTGCTGTCACACCCTGGCCTTAGTATTATTGGTTTTCTTTATTATTGTAGTTAGGTCAGGGTGTGACATGGGTATGTTTATGTTTTGTTGGTGTTGGGTGTTTATTTGGTAAAGGGGTTATGGGGTGTAAGATATGGTTTTGTGTTTAGTGTAGAGTTCTAGCGTTGTCTATGTTGGTGAGTGATCTAGAAGAGTCTATGGTTACCTGAATGAGTTCCCAATTAGAGACAGCTGATGTCGGTTGTCTCTGATTGGGAGCCTTATTTAGGGTAGCCATAGGCTCTCATTAATTGTGGGTAATTGTCTATGTCAGAACGTTTGTAGCCTGTCTGTCTATGCACAACGTTTGTAGCTTCACGGTCGTTTTGTTGTTTTGTTAGTTTGTAAAGTGTTTTGTGTCGTGTTCATCTTCGTCTTTTTTTAAATAATAAAAGAGAAGATGTGTTCATATCCAGCTGCGCCTTGGTCCTCATTCTCTCCAGTACACGATCGTGACAGAATTACCCACCATCGGACCAAGCAGCGGAAAACAAAGCAACAGGAGCAATACAAGGATTCATGGACATGGGAGGAAATTTTAGACCGGGAGGTACCAGGAGAATATAACCGCCCCAAAGCTGAGCTGGAGGCAGCGAAAGCAGAGAGGCGGCGATATGAGGAGCTAGCTCGGAGGCAGGAAAAGGAACCTACAAAGGATCTGGGCTACACTACGTGGGAGGAGATCGACAGGTGGGCGATCAACCCAGGGAGAGTGCCGGAGCCCGCCTGGGATTCTCTGGCGCAGTGCGAGGAGGGATACCGGCGAATGGAGGCAGCACGACGAAGCGGTAGGAAGCCTGTGGGAAAACCCAAAAAAATTCTTTGGGGGGGGCTTAAAGGGAGAGTGGCGAAGTCAGGTAGGAAACCTGCGCCTACTCCCTGTAATTACCGTGGAGAGCGAGAGTACGGGCAGACACCGTGTTACGCAGTAGAGCGCACGGTGTCTCCTGTACGTGTGCATAGCCCGGTGCGGGTTATTCCACCTCCCCGCACTGGCAGGGCTAGATTGAGTATTGAGCCGGATGTCATGAAGCCGGCCCTACATATCTGGCCACCAGTGCGTCTCCTCGGGCCGGTTTACATGGCACCAGCCTTACGCATGGTGTCCCCGGTTCGCCTACATAGCCCGGTGCGGGTTATTCCACCTCCCCGCACTGGTCGGGCAACGGGGAGCATTCAACCAGGTAAGGTTGGTCAGGCTCAATGCTCAAGGGAGCCAATACGCCTGCACGGTCCGGTATTTCCGGCGCCACTTTCCCGCCCCAGTTCAGTGCCACCAGTACATACACCACGTAACAGGCTTCCAGTGTGTCTCCAGAGCCCTGTTCCTCCTCCACGCACTCGTCCTATGGTGCGTGTCTCCAGCCCGGTACCACCAATTCCGGCACCACGCACTAAGCCTCTTGTGCGTTTCCAGAGTCCTGTGCATCCTGTTGCTGCTCCCCGCATTAGCCCTGAGATGCGTGTCCCCAGTCCGGTACCACCAGTTCCGGCCCCACGCACTAGGCCTAATGTGCGTCCCCAGGGTCCAGTATGCCCTGTTCCTTCTCCCCGCACTAGCCCTGAGATGCGTGTCCCCAGCCCGGTGCCACCAGTCCCGGCACCACGCACCAGGCCTACAGTGCGCCTCAGCCGGCAGGAATCTGCCGTCTGCACAGCAATGACTGAACTGCCCGTCTGCCAAGCGCCATCTGAGCCATCCGTCTCCCCAGCGCCATCTGAGCCATCCGTCTCCCCAGCGCCATCTGAGCCATCCGTCTGCCATGAGCCTGCAAAGCCGCCCGTCTGCCATGAGCCTGCAAAGCCGCCCGTCTGCCATGAGCCCACTGAGCCGTCCGCCAGACAGGAGCCGCTAGAGCCGCCAGCCAGACAGGAGCCGCTAGAGCCGTCCGTCAGACAGGATCTGCCAGAGCCGCCAACCAGACAGGATCTGCCAGAGCCGCCAACCAGACAGGATCTGCCAGAGCCGCCAACCAGACAGGAGCAGCCAGATCAGTCAGATAGCCATGAGCAGCCAGATCCGTCAGCTAGCCATGAGCAGCCAGATCCGTCAGCTAGCCATGAGCAGCCAGATCCGTCAGCTAGCCATGAGCAGCCAGATCCGTCAGCTAGCCATGAGCAGCCAGATCCGTCAGCCAGCCATGAGCAGCCAGATCCGTCAGCCAGCCATGAGCAGCCAGATCCGTCAGCCAGCCATGAGCAGCCAGATCAGTTAGCCAGCCATGAGCAGCCAGATCTGTCAGCCAGCCATGGGCTGTCCCTCAGTCCGGAGCTGCAGTCCCTCAGTCCGGAGCTGCAGTCCCTCAGTCCGGAGCTGCCCCTTCCCCTGGTGCTGCCCCTTACCCTGGTGCTGCCCCTTACCCTGGTGCTGCCCCTTACCCTGGTACTGTCCCTGACCCTAGTACTGCCCCTGACCCTGGTACTGCCCCTGACCCTGGTACTGCCTCTTACCCTGGTACTGCCCCTTAGTCTGGAACTGCCCCTGAATGCAATGGGGTTAATGTGGAGGGGGGTCGTTTGGAGAAAGCCTAGGAGGTGTTTAGGTACTGTGGTGACGTGGGGACCGCGACCAGAGCCGGAGCCGCCACCGTGGATGGAAGCCCACCCAGACCCTCCCCTAGACTGTGTATGGTGCGCCCGGAGTTCGCGCCTCAAGGGGGGGGTTATGTCACGCCCTGGCCTTAGTATTATTGGTTTTCTTTATTATTGTAGTTAGGTCAGGGTGTGACATGGGTATGTTTATGTTTTGTTGGTGTTGGGTGTTTATTTGGTAAAGGGGTTATGGGGTGTAAGATATGGTTTTGTGTTTAGTGTAGAGTTCTAGCGTTGTCTATGTTGGTGAGTGATCTAGAAGAGTCTATGGTTACCTGAATGAGTTCCCAATTAGAGACAGCTGATGTCGGTTGTCTCTGATTGGGAGCCTTATTTAGGGTAGCCATAGGCTCTCATTAATTGTGGGTAATTGTCTATGTCAGAACGTTTGTAGCCTGTCTGTCTATGCACAACGTTTGTAGCTTCACGGTCGTTTTGTTGTTTTGTTAGTTTGTAAAGTGTTTTGTGTCGTGTTCATCTTCGTCTTTTTTTAAATAATAAAAGAGAAGATGTGTTCATATCCAGCTGCGCCTTGGTCCTCATTCTCTCCAGTACACGATCGTGACATTTGCTGTTGTTCTGGGATTGATTTGCACTTTTCAGACCAAAGTACGTTCAACTCTAGGACACAGAACGCATCTCCTTCCTGAGCGGTATGACGGCTGTGTGGTCCCATGATGTTTATACTTGCGTACTATTGTTTGTACAGATGAACGTGGTACCTTCAGGCATTTGGAAATTGCTCACAAGGATGAACCAGACTTGCGGAGGGCTACAATTTTTTTTCTG
Source organism: Salvelinus fontinalis (assembly GCF_029448725.1). NCBI lineage: Eukaryota > Metazoa > Chordata > Actinopteri > Salmoniformes > Salmonidae > Salvelinus > Salvelinus fontinalis. Next base: position 3,215,709 of record NC_074673.1, read on the forward strand.
AAGTCTTGGCTGATTTCTTTGTTTTTCCCATGATGCCACTGAGTTTGAAGGTAGTCCTTGAAATGCATCCACAGGTACACCTCCAATTGACTCAAAGTATGTCAATTAGCCTATCAGAAACTTCTAACATCATGACATCCTTTTCTGAAATCTTTCAAGCTGTTTAAAGGCACAATCAACTTAGTGTATGTGAACTTCTGACCCACTGGAATTGTTATACAGTGAATTATATGTGAAATAATCTGTCTGTAAACAATTGTTGGAAAAATGACTTGTGTCATGTACAAAGTAGATGTCCTAACCGACTCGCCAAAACTATAGTTTGTTAACAAGAAATTTGTGGAGTGGTTGAAAAATGAGTTTTAATGACTCCAACCTAAGTGGATGTAAACTTTCGACTTCAACTGTATGTGTGAACTGGTGAATGTGCTTGTGAACTAGTGAATGTGGTCGTGAACAGGTGAATGTGCTTGTGAATGTGCTTGTGAACAGGTGAATGTGCTTGTGAACTGGTGAATGTGCTTGTGAACTGGTGAATGTGCTTGTGAACGCCTAAGAACAACTCGTGTCTCCAATGACAGTCCATGTTAATTGAAGACGGCTTCTTAGGCGCTCAGTAGCTAGGTTAGTTCATTTAGTCTCAATGTCACCCTTTTGATTCTAATTGGAACTTCTTGCTTTGTCTCTCAGCTCGTTCACAGCCATGTGGAAGCTACCTGTGTTGTTGATATATAGTCCTAGATACACACACACACACACACAGTGCAGGCAGCAGTAACCCCTCCGCCTCTGCCTTGTAGGTCAGATATTGGATGAGGTTTCCATGCAGTGTGTTGAACCCGCCCAATGCCACATATGTTACCATGACGGAGAGAGGATCTCCCATGGTAACAAGGTCATCCTGAACCATGACGACCCCCAGCATTGTCAGATATGGTAACACACACACATAGACCACATACATTTGATATGTCTGGAACAATGTCTGGAACTATTAATCTAATTGTGTGTGTGTGTGTGTGTGTGTGTGTGTGTGTGTGTTCCAGCCACTGTGAGAACAACACTCTGAGCTGTGAGGTTTGTGCTCTTCTGGACACCGTAGCTTCGTACACTACCCCTGCTGGTCTGACCACACCCACCGCCCAGCCTGTCTCCACAGTGATGCCGGAGGGGTCATGTGACCGGGCCATGGACCTGGCCTTCCTATTAGATGGCTCGGCAGCGCTCAGCGAGGAGGACTTCCTGTCCGTCAAACAGTTCATTCTATCAGTGGTGGACAGGTTCAGGATGGGCTCCGCCCACACCAGGGCTACGGTACTGCTGTATCACTCTGGAGTCAAGACCTACGACATGCAGGTACACACGCACACACACACGCACACACAGACACACAGACACACACACACACACACACACACACACACACACACACACACACACACACACACACACACACACACACACACACACACACACACACCAGGGCTACGGTCCTGCTGTATCACTCTGGAGTTAAGACTAGAGCTCTTCAAGGGTCAGGGTAGGATCCGAGTCTAAACTCTGTAGTTGACCATTAGATCCGGGTCCTGTTTGGTGGACTCGGATCTCTTGTGGGTGGAACAGACAGACCCTGAATTAAATTGAAGAGTTTAGTTCATAAACAACATCAACTCAAATGTGTAATGGAGATGCACCAGTGTAATGGAGCTGCACCAGTGTAATGGAGATGCACCAGTGTAATGGAGATGCACCAGTGTAATGGAGCTGCACCAGTGTAATGTGGATATGGATATGCCAGTGTAATGGAGATGCACCAGTGTAATGGAGATACACCAGTGTAATGGATATGCACCAGTGTAATGTAGATGCACCAGTGTAATGTAGATGCACCAGTGTAATGTGGATGCACCAGTGTAATGGAGATGCACCAGTGTAATGGAGATACACCAGTGTAATGGAGATGCACCAGTGTAATGGAGATGCACCAGTGTAATGGAGATGCACCAGTGTAATGGAGATGCACCAGTGTAATGTAGATGCACCAGTGTAATGTAGATGCACCAGTGTAATGTAGATGCACCAGTGTAATGGAGATGCACCAGTGTAATGGAGATGCACCAGTGTAATGGAGATGCACCAGTGTAATGGAGATGCACCAGTGTAATGGAGATATACCAGTGTAATGGAGATGCACCAGTGTAATGGAGATGCACCAGTGTAATGTGGATATGGATATGCCAGTGTAATGGAGATGCAACAGTGTAATGGAGCTGCACCAGTGTAATGTGGATATGGATATGCCAGTGTAATGGAGCTGCACCAGTGTAATGGAGATGCACCAGTGTAATGTGGATATGGATATGCCAGTGTAATGGAGATGCACCAGTGTAATGGAGATGCACCAGTGTAATGTGGATATGGATATGCCAGTGTAATGGAGATGCACCAGTGTAATGGAGATGCACCAGTGTAATGTGGATATGGATATGCCAGTGTAATGGAGATGCACCAGTGTAATGGAGATGCACCAGTGTAATGTGGATATGGATATGCCAGTGTAATGGAGATGCAACAGTGTAATGGAGCTGCACCAGTGTAATGTGGATATGGATATGCCAGTGTAATGGAGCTGCACCAGTGTAATGGAGATGCACCAGTGTAATGTGGATATGGATATGCCAGTGTAATGGAGATGCACCAGTGTAATGGAGATGCACCAGTGTAATGTGGATATGGATATGCCAGTGTAATGGAGATGCACCAGTGTAATGGAGATGCACCAGTGTAATGTGGATATGGATATGCCAGTGTAATGGAGATGCACCAGTGTAATGGAGATGCACCAGTGTAATGTAGATGCACCAGTGTAATGGAGATGCACCAGTGTAATGGAGATGCACCAGTGTAATGGAGCTGCACCAGTGTAATGTGGATATGGATATGCCAGTGTAATGGAGATGCACCAGTGTAATGGAGATACACCAGTGTAATGGAGATGCACCAGTGTAATGGAGATGCACCAGTGTAATGGAGATGCACCAGTGTAATGGAGATGCACCAGTGTAATGGAGATGCACCAGTGTAATGGATATGCACCAGTGTAATGGATATGCACCAGTGTAATGGAGATCCACCAGTGTAATGTAGATGCACCAGTGTAATGGAGATGCACCAGTGTAATGGAGATGCACCAGTGTAATGGAGATGCACCAGTGTAATGTAGATGCACCAGTGTAATGCAGATGCACCAGTGTAATGGAGATGCACCAGTGTAATGTGGATATGGATATGCCAGTGTAATGGAGATGCACCAGTGTAATGGAGATGCACCAGTGTAATGGATATGCACCAGTGTAATGGAGATGCACCAGTGTAATGGAGATGCACCAGTGTAATGTGGATATGGATATGCCAGTGTAATGGAGATGCACCAGTGTAATGGAGATGCACCAGTGTAATGGATATGCACCAGTGTAATGGAGATGCACCAGTGTAATGTGGATATGGATATGCCAGTGTAATGGAGATGCACCAGTGTAATGGATATGCACCAGTGTAATGGAGATGCACCAGTGTAATGGATATGCACCAGTGTAATGGAGATGCACCAGTGTAATGTGGATATGGATATGCCAGTGTAATGGAGATGCACCAGTGTAATGGAGATGCACCAGTGTAATGTGGATATGGATATGCCAGTGTAATGGAGATGCACCAGTGTAATGGAGCTGCACCAGTGTAATGTGGATATGGATATGCCAGTGTAATGGAGCTGCACCAGTGTAATGGAGATGCACCAGTGTAATGTGGATATGGATATGCCAGTGTAATGGAGATGCACCAGTGTAATGGAGATGCACCAGTGTAATGTGGATATGGATATGCCAGTGTAATGGAGATGCACCAGTGTAATGGAGATGCACCAGTGTAATGTGGATATGGATATGCCAGTGTAATGGAGATGCACCAGTGTAATGGAGATGCACCAGTGTAATGTAGATGCACCAGTGTAATGGAGATGCACCAGTGTAATGGAGATGCACCAGTGTAATGGAGCTGCACCAGTGTAATGTGGATATGGATATGCCAGTGTAATGGAGATGCACCAGTGTAATGGAGATACACCAGTGTAATGGAGATGCACCAGTGTAATGGAGATGCACTAGTGTAATGGAGATGCACCAGTGTAATGGAGATGCACCAGTGTAATGGAGATGCACCAGTGTAATGGATATGCACCAGTGTAATGGATATGCACCAGTGTAATGGAGATGCACCAGTGTAATGGAGATGCACCAGTGTAATGTGGATATGCACCAGTGTAATGTAGATGCACCAGTGTAATGCAGATGCACCAGTGTAATGGAGATGCACCAGTGTAATGGATATGCACCAGTGTAATGGAGCTGCACCAGTGTAATGTGGATATGGATATGCCAGTGTAATGCAGATGCACCAGTGTAATGGAGATGCACCAGTGTAATGGAGATGCACTAGTGTAATGGAGCTGCACCAGTGTAATGTGGATATGGATATGCCAGTGTAATTGAGCTGCACCAGTGTAATGGAGATGCACCAGTGTAATGTGGATATGGATATGCCAGTGTAATGGAGCTGCACCAGTGTAATGGAGATGCACCAGTGTAATGGAGCTGCACCAGTGTAATGGAGCTGCACCAGTGTAATGGAGATACACCAGTGTAATGTGGATATGGATATGCCAGTGTAATGGAGCTGCACCAGTGTAATGGAGATGCACCAGTGTAATGGAGATGCACCAGTGTAATGGAGATACACCAGTGTAATGGATCTGCACCAGTGTAATGGAGATACACCAGTGTAATGTGGATATGGATATGCCAGTGTAATGGAGCTGCACCAGTGTAATGGAGCTGCACCAGTGTAATGGAGATGCACCAGTGTAATGGAGATACACCAGTGTAATGTGGATATGGATATGCCAGTGTAATGGAGCTGCACCAGTGTAATGGAGCTGCACCAGTGTAATGGAGATGCACCAGTGTAATGGAGATGCACCAGTGTAATGGAGATGCACCAGTGTAATGGAGATGCACCAGTGTAATGGAGATGCACCAGTTTAATGGAGCTGCACCAGTGAAATGGAGCTGCACCAGTGTAATATGGATATGGATATGCCAGTGTAATGGAGATGCACCAGTGTAATGGAGATGCACCAGTGTAATGGAGCTGCACCAGTGTAATGGAGATGCACCAGTGTAATATGGATATGGATATGCCAGTGTAATGGAGATGCACCAGTGTAATGGAGATACACCAGTGTAATGGAGATGCACCAGTGTAATGGAGATGCACCAGTGTAATGGAGATGCACCAGTGTAATGGAGATGCACCAGTGTAATGGAGATGCACCAGTGTAATGGAGATGCACCAGTGTAATGGAGATGCACCAGTGTAATGGAGATGCACCAGTGTAATGGAGATGCACCAGTGTAATGGAGATACACCAGTGTAATGGAGATGCACCAGTGTAATGGAGATGCACCAGTGTAATGGAGATGCACCAGTGTAATGGAGATGCACCAGTGTAATGGAGATACACCAGTGTAATGGAGATGCACCAGTGTAATGGAGATGCACCAGTGTAATGGAGATGCACCAGTGTAATGGAGATACACCAGTGTAATGGATATGCACCAGTGTAATGGAGATGCACCAGTGTAATGGAGATGCACCAGTGTAATGGACATGCACCAGTGTAATATGGATATGGATATGCCAGTGTAATGGAGCTGCACCAGTGTAATGGAGCTGCACCAGTGTAATGGAGATGCACCAGTGTAATGGAGATGCACCAGTGTAATGGAGCTGCACCAGTGTAATGGAGATGCACCAGTGTAATGTAGATGCACCAGTGTAATGGAGCTGCACCAGTGTAATGGAGATGCACCAGTGTAATGGAGATGCACCAGTGTAATGGAGCTGCACCAGTGTAATGGAGATGCACCAGTGTAATGTAGATGCACCAGTGTAATGGAGCTGCACCAGTGTAATGGAGATGCACCAGTGTAATGGAGATGCACCAGTGTAATGGAGATGCACCAGTGTAATGGAGATGCACCAGTGTAATGGAGATGCACCAGTGTAATGGAGATGCACCAGTGTAATGTAGATGCACCAGTGTAATGGAGATGCACCAGTGTAATGGAGATGCACCAGTGTAATGGAGATGCACCAGTGTAATGGAGATGCACCAGTGTAATGGAGATGCACCAGTGTAATGGAGATGCACCAGTGTAATGGAGATGCACCAGTGTAATGTGGATATGGATATGCCAGTGTAATGGAGATGCACCAGTGTAATGTGGATATGGATATGCCAGTGTAATGGAGATGCACCAGTGTAATGGAGATGCACCAGTGTAATGGAGATGCACCAGTGTAATGGAGATGCACCAGTGTAATGGAGCTGCACCAGTGTAATGTAGATGCACCAGTGTAATGGAGATGCACCAGTGTAATGTGGATATGGATATGCCAGTGTAATGGAGATGCACCAGTGTAATGGAGCTGCACCAGTGTAATGTGGATATGGATATGCCAGTGTATGGAGATGCACCAGTGTAATGGAGATGCACCAGTGTAATGGAGATATACCAGTGTAATGTAGATATACCAGTGTAATGGAGATGCACCAGTGTAATGTGGATATGGATATGCCAGTGTAATGGAGATGCACCAGTGTAATGTGGATATGGATATGCCAGTGTAATGGAGATAGATAGATAGATATATCAGCTTTATTTTTCCTGCAAGGGAACTTCACCCTGCTGGCTGGCCGGTGTCTCTGATATTTGATGAGCAGATGCAGTATGCTGGATAGAGCAATTGGAGCAGCATCCATAGTTAGTCTCCTTGCCTATAGCCTACTAATAATTGTTATTTGGGAAGCACAACTGTGGATACGGAAGGGGATATATATATATTGTCTTATTTATTCAATTTATACATTTGTGACCGACCGCCTTGATTCAGTCTTATGTTGTATAATTTGAAATGGTGTTTTTTTACATAGGATTAAAGCAGAGACACAGAGTTACATAATGGTTTATCACACACTGCATTTGAGGAACAATGGGAAAGTAATTCTGCTTTGAAAGTTGCTACATTTTTGAGAAATTGGCCTTTGAATATTTTGGTACAATCTGGAGAGCTCTTCTTTGTCTACACCCATTCAGCATCGTTCACACAGTCTTAATTAGCCCGACCCATCTCTTTAAGGGTTGATCCGAGCGTTCTGTACTTACATTTACATTTAAGTCATTTAGCAGACGCTCTTATCCAGAGCGACTTACAAATTGAAAAGTTCATACATATTCATCCTGGTCCCCCCGTGGGAATTGAACCCTGGTCCCCCCGTGGGAATTGAACCCACAACCCTGGCGTTGCAAGCGCCATGCTCTACCAACTGAGCCACACGGGACCACAGCAGTCAAGCACAAAAGCTATCTGGCTATCTTGCTAGCTACTTCCAGACACAAATGAGAGAACAGCTCACTGAACATTACTCGCCCTAGCAGAGCTGGTTAGGCTGTTATGTTACTGTGCTGTCAGATTGTCTGATTGTAAATTCAGAGCGTTTGGCTCTCGGAGCGTTGACAGCGCACACTGGACGCTCTGACTGATGAGTAGGGTTGTTCCGAGCATTCTGACCTCAAAACGGCAGTCACTCACCCAAGCTAACTGGCTAACATTGGCTAGCTTGCTAGCTACAGTACTTCCAGACACAAATGAGAACCTCACTCTGACCATTTTACTTTACCTAGCAGAGCTGGTTGGGCTGTTTTCGTGTTATCCAGAGCATTGGTGACTGTAACTGTGCTGCTGGCCACAATTTAATTACGCTTTATTACCAACGTTTACTGACACCGGCCATATTCATCGGGTGTTGAACGTTTGTAAGTTCATCAGTTATTCTGCGCTCTGGCACATTCAGACGAGAGTTCTCTGAAATCGGAGTTGATGGCCAGACTGAATTTACGAACGCACCCGATATGGTTACCTGCATAGTGGAGTCTTTTGTTAAGACATGTAGCTAGCTAGATAAACAATTAACCATAATCCCAACTCGTGACGTTACTACCCTGCATGAATCTGCAAGTAGCTAACCAACCATGTTCAATGTTAGCTAGCTAACATTAGGCTATAACTAGCCAAGGAAATGGCTCTGAGATACGAATAATAAGATCATACATGTAACTTTAGCTTGCGAGCCAACCAGCTAACATTAGCTAGTTAGCAAACGGTACACTTTAACTTGAAATGAAAATGCCTTTGTCAGAATTAGAAACATGTAATGTCTGAAAATGTAGCTAGCTAGACTATCTTACCCATAAACATCATCGTTGGAGACTTCTCCCTGTCACGGATGCCATAGTTGCCCTTAGTGTGAAGATGTAATCTGGAGACAGGTGTTTTATCCATCTCTAATTCCACTGATTTCAAAACTCGGTCCTCCAGAAAGTGGAGAGCAACACTTATGCAGTTCTACTAGGTGATATATTTAAAGAAAAAGCCACGTTAGACAGGATTACCTACACATACTAACGAGCTCAAACAGACTTGTCGTGTTGAAACTCATCTCTCGGGCATTTCCAGACCACTCATTATATCAGCCAATCATGGCGAGCAGGAAGGTTGCTGGCTTTCTCTGTGGCTAAACCCGATAGGATCGTCATTTAACAATTTTATTTGTATTTACAGATGTCATACAAGATTGTTATTGAGGCACATGAAAGTTAACATGTTTCAGAAGGCATTTCTACCAAAAAACGCATTTTGATAAAAATATTATGTTCAAACAGTTCTCCTGTGAAGTAGTGACCCGTGACATACGCCTGGTTTCCTGAAACACGTCACATTTAGGCTTGGTCTATTTAGTAGGCTATTCTGCTATTATATTTGGGTATTTTCTTTTTATGAAATACATAAACCCTCTTAGGCCTCACTCCCTATCTGAGATATCTGCTGCAGGCCTCATCCTCCACAGACAAAACCCGTTCTGCCAGTCACATTCTGTTAAAGGTCCCCAAAGCAACACACATCCCTGGGTCGCTCCTGTTTTCAGTTTGTTTGAGCAACTGGAACGAGCTGCAACAAACACTCAAACTTGCAGTTCATCCCCATCTCTACATTCCCACTCATACTGACACTCATACTGACAGTCATACTGACACTCATACTGACACTCATACTGACACTCATACTGACACTCATACTGACACTCATACTGACAGTCATACTGACACTCATACTGACACTCATACTGACACTCATACTGACACTCATACTGACAGTCATACTGACACTCATACTGACAGTCATACTGACACTCATACTGACACTCATACTGACACTCATACTGACACTCATACTGACAGTCATACTGACACTCATACTGACACTCATACTGACACTCATACTGACACTCATACTGACAGTCATACTGACACTCATACTGACACTCATACTGACACTCATACTGACACTCATACTGACAGTCATACTGACACTCATACTGACACTCATACTGACACTCATACTGACACTCATACTGACAGTCATACTGACACTCATACTGACACTCATACTGACACTCATACTGACACTCATACTGACACTCATACTGACACTCATACTGACAGTCATACTGACACTCATACTGACACTCATACTGACACTCATACTGACACTCATACTGACACTCATACTGACACTCATACTGACAGTCATACTGACACTCATACTGACACTCATACTGACAGTCATACTGACACTCATACTGACACTCATACTGACACTCATACTGACAGTCATACTGACACTCATACTGACACTCATACTGACACTCATACTGACACTCATACTGACAGTACTGACATACTGCCATCTCTTTATGTAGTGTTGTGGTGTCTCTCTATATGTAGTGGTGTGGTGTCTCTCTATATGTAGTGTTGTGGTGTCTCTCTATATGTAGTGTTGTGGTGTCTCTCTTTATGTAGTGTTGTGGTGTCTCTCTATATGTAGTGTTGTGGTGTCTCTCTTTATGTAGTGTTGTGTTGTCTCTCTATATGTAGTGTTGTGGTGTCTCTCTTTATGTAGTGTTGTGGTGTCTCTCTTTATGTAGTGTTGTGTTGTCTCTCTATATGTAGTGTTGTGGTGTCTCTCTTTATGTAGTGTTGTGTTGTATCTCTATATGTAGTGTTGTGGTGTCTCTCTTTATGTAGTGTTGTGGTGTCTTTATGTAGTGTTGTGTTGTCTCTCTTTATGTAGTGTTGTGGTGTCTCTCTTTATGTAGTGTTGTCTCTCTTTATGTATTGTTGTCTCTCTTTATGTAGTGTTGTGCTGTCTCTCTTTATGTAGTGTTGTCTCTCTTTATGTAGTGTTGTGGTGCCTCTCTATATGTAGTGTTGTGGTGTCTCTCTTTATGTAGTGTTGTGTTGTCTCTCTATATGTAGTGTTGTGGTGTCTCTCTATATGTAGTGTTGTGGTGTCTCTCTTTATGTAGTGTTGTGTTGTCTCTCTATATGTAGTGTTGTGGTGTCTCTCTTTATGTAGTGTTGTGGTGTCTCTCTTTATGTAGTGTTGTGTTGTCTCTCTATATGTAGTGTTGTGGTGTCTCTCTTTATGTAGTGTTGTGTTGTATCTCTATATGTAGTGTTGTGGTGTCTCTCTTTATGTAGTGTTGTGGTGTCTCTCTTTATGTAGTGTTGTGGTGTCTCTCTATATGTAGTGTTGTGGTGTCTCTCTTTATGTAGTGTTGTGTTGTCTCTCTATATGTAGTGTTGTGGTGTCTCTCTTTATGTAGTGTTGTGGTGTCTCTCTTTATGTAGTGTTGTGTTGTCTCTCTATATGTAGTGTTGTGGTGTCTCTCTTTATGTAGTGTTGTGTTGTATCTCTATATGTAGTGTTGTGGTGTCTCTCTTTATGTAGTGTTGTGGTGTCTCTCTTTATGTAGTGTTGTGGTGTCTCTCTATATGTAGTGTTGTGGTGTCTCTCTATATGTAGTGTTGTGTTGTATCTCTATATGTAGTGTTGTGGTGTCTCTCTTTATGTAGTGTTGTGGTGTCTCTCTTTATGTAGTGTTGTGGTGTCTCTCTTTATGTAGTGTTGTGGTGTCTCTCTTTATGTAGTGTTGTCTCTCTTTATGTAGTGTTGTGGTGTCTCTCTTTATGTAGTGTTGTCTCTCTTTATGTAGTGTTGTGCTGTCTCTCTTTATGTAGTGTTGTGGTGTCTCGCTTTATGTAGTGTTGTGGTGTCTCTCTATATGTAGTGTTGTGGTGTCTCTCTATATGTAGTGTTGTGGTGTCTCTCTATATGTAGTGTTGTGGTGTCTCTCTATATGTAGTGTTGTGGTGTCTCTCTTTATGTAGTGTTGTGGTGTCTCTCTATATGTAGTGTTGTGGTGTCTCTCTTTATGTAGTGTTGTGTTGTCTCTCTATATGTAGTGTTGTGGTGTCTCTCTTTATGTAGTGTTGTGGTGTCTCTCTTTATGTAGTGTTGTGTTGTCTCTCTATATGTAGTGTTGTGGTGTCTCTCTTTATGTAGTGTTGTGTTGTATCTCTATATGTAGTGTTGTGGTGTCTCTCTTTATGTAGTGTTGTGGTGTCTCTCTTTATGTAGTGTTGTGGTGTCTCTCTATATGTAGTGTTGTGGTGTCTCTCTTTATGTAGTGTTGTGTTGTCTCTCTATATGTAGTGTTGTGGTGTCTCTCTTTATGTAGTGTTGTGGTGTCTCTCTTTATGTAGTGTTGTGTTGTCTCTCTATATGTAGTGTTGTGGTGTCTCTCTTTATGTAGTGTTGTGTTGTATCTCTATATGTAGTGTTGTGGTGTCTCTCTTTATGTAGTGTTGTGGTGTCTCTCTTTATGTAGTGTTGTGGTGTCTCTCTATATGTAGTGTTGTGGTGTCTCTCTATATGTAGTGTTGTGTTGTATCTCTATATGTAGTGTTGTGGTGTCTCTCTTTATGTAGTGTTGTGGTGTCTCTCTTTATGTAGTGTTGTGGTGTCTCTCTATATGTAGTGTTGTGTTGTATCTCTATATGTAGTGTTGTGGTGTCTCTCTTTATGTAGTGTTGTGGTGTCTCTCTTTATGTAGTGTTGTGGTGTCTCTCTTTATATAGTGTTGTGTTGTCTCTCTTTATGTAGTGTTGTGGTGTCTCTATGTAGTGTTGTGTTGTCTCTCTTTATGTAGTGTTGTGGTGTCTCTCTTTATGTAGTGTTGTGGTGTCTCTCTATATGTAGTGTTGTGGTGTCTCTCTATATGTAGTGTTGTCTCTCTATATGTAGTGTTGTGTTGTCTCTCTATATGTAGTGTTGTGGTGTCTCTCTTTATGTAGTGTTGTGTTGTATCTCTATATGTAGTGTTGTGGTGTCTCTCTTTATGTAGTGTTGTGGTGTCTCTCTTTATGTAGTGTTGTGGTGTCTCTCTATATGTAGTGTTGTGGTGTCTCTCTATATGTAGTGTTGTGTTGTATCTCTATATGTAGTGTTGTGGTGTCTCTCTTTATGTAGTGTTGTGGTGTCTCTCTTTATGTAGTGTTGTGGTGTCTCTCTATATGTAGTGTTGTGTTGTATCTCTATATGTAGTGTTGTGGTGTCTCTCTTTATGTAGTGTTGTGGTGTCTCTCTTTATGTAGTGTTGTGGTGTCTCTCTTTATATAGTGTTGTGTTGTCTCTCTTTATGTAGTGTTGTGGTGTCTCTATGTAGTGTTGTGTTGTCTCTCTTTATGTAGTGTTGTGGTGTCTCTCTTTATGTAGTGTTGTGGTGTCTCTCTTTATGTAGTGTTGTGGTGTCTCTCTCTATATGTAGTGTTGTGGTGTCTCTCTTTATGTAGTGTTGTGGTGTCTCTCTTTATGTAGTGTTGTGGTGTCTCTCTATATGTAGTGTAGTGTTGTCTCTCTTTATGTAGTGTTGTGGTGTCTCTCTATATGTAGTGTTGTGGTGTCTCTCTTTATGTAGTGTTGTGGTGTCTCTCTTTATGTAGTGTTGTGGTGTCTCTCTCTATATGTAGTGTTGTGGTGTCTCTCTTTATGTAGTGTTGTGGTGTCTCTCTATATGTAGTGTTGTGGTGTCTCTCTTTATGTAGTGTTGTGGTGTCTCTCTTTATGTAGTGTTGTGGTGTCTCTCTTTATATAGTGTTGTGTTGTCTCTCTATATGTAGTGTTGTGGTGTCTCTCTTTATGTAGTGTTGTGGTGTCTCTCTTTATGTAGTGTTGTGGTGTCTCTCTTTATGTAGTGTTGTGGTGTCTCTCTTTATGTAGTGTTGTGGTGTCTCTCTTTATGTAGTGTTGTGGTGTCTCTCTTTATATAGTGTTGTGTTGTCTCTCTATATGTAGTGTTGTGGTGTCTCTCTTTATGTAGTGTTGTGGTGTCTCTCTTTATGTAGTGTTGTGGTGTCTCTCTTTATATAGTGTTGTGTTGTCTCTCTTTATGTAGTGTTGTGGTGTCTCTCTTTATGTAGTGTTGTGGTGTCTCTCTTTATGTAGTGTTGTGGTGTCTCTCTTTATGTAGTGTTGTGGTGTCTCTCTCTATATAGTGTTGTGGTGTCTCTCTATATGTAGTGTTGTGTTGTCTCTCTTTATGTAGTGTTGTGGTGTCTCTCTATATGTAGTGTTGTGGTGTCTCTCTATATGTAGTGTTGTGGTGTCTCTCTTTATGTAGTGTTGTGGTGTCTCTCTTTATGTAGTGTTGTGGTGTCTCTCTCTATATGTAGTGTTGTGGTGTCTCTCTTTATGTAGTGTTGTGGTGTCTCTCTATATGTAGTGTTGTGGTGTCTCTCTTTATGTAGTGTTGTGGTGTCTCTCTTTATGTAGTGTTGTGGTGTCTCTCTTTATATAGTGTTGTGTTGTCTCTCTATATGTAGTGTTGTGGTGTCTCTCTTTATGTAGTGTTGTGGTGTCTCTCTTTATGTAGTGTTGTGGTGTCTCTCTTTATGTAGTGTTGTGGTGTCTCTCTTTATGTAGTGTTGTGGTGTCTCTCTTTATGTAGTGTTGTGGTGTCTCTCTTTATATAGTGTTGTGTTGTCTCTCTATATGTAGTGTTGTGGTGTCTCTCTTTATGTAGTGTTGTGGTGTCTCTCTTTATGTAGTGTTGTGGTGTCTCTCTTTATATAGTGTTGTGTTGTCTCTCTTTATGTAGTGTTGTGGTGTCTCTCTTTATGTAGTGTTGTGGTGTCTCTCTTTATGTAGTGTTGTCTCTCTCTTTATGTAGTGTTGTGGTGTCTCTCTATATGTAGTGTTGTGGTGTCTCTCTATATGTAGTGTAGTGGTGTCTCTCTATATGTAGTGTTGTGGTGTCTCTCTATATGTAGTGTTGTGGTGTCTCTCTTTATGTAGTGTTGTGGTGTCTCTCTCTATGTAGTGTTGTGGTGTCTCTCTTTATGTAGTGTTGTGGTGTCTCTCTATATGTAGTGTTGTGGTGTCTCTCTATATGTAGTGTTGTGGTGTCTCTCTTTATGTAGTGTTGTGGTGTCTCTCTTTATGTAGTGTTGTGGTGTCTCTCTTTATGTAGTGTTGTGGTGTCTCTATATGTAGTGTTGTGGTGTCTCTCTCTATGTAGTGTTGTCTCTCTTTATGTAGTGTTGTGGTGTCTCTCTATATGTAGTGTTGTGGTGTCTCTCTATATGTAGTGTTGTGGTGTCTCTCTTTATGTAGTGTTGTGGTGTCTCTCTTTATGTAGTGTTGTGGTGTCTCTCTTTATGTAGTGTTGTGGTGTCTCTCTTTATGTAGTGTTGTGGTGTCTCTCTTTATGTAGTGTTGTGTTGTCTCTCTATATGTAGTGTTGTGGTGTCTCTCTTTATGTAGTGTTGTGGTGTCTCTCTCTATATGTAGTGTAGTGGTGTCTCTCTTTATGTAGTGTTGTGGTGTCTCTCTTTATGTAGTGTTGTGGTGTCTCTATATGTAGTGTTGTGGTGTCTCTATATGTAGTGTTGTGGTGTCTCTCTTTATGTAGTGTTGTGGTGTCTCTCTTTATGTAGTGTTGTGGTGTCTCTCTTTATGTAGTGTTGTGGTGTCTCTCTTTATGTAGTGTTGTGGTGTCTCTCTTTATGTAGTGTTGTGGTGTCTCTCTTTATGTAGTGTTGTGGTGTCTCTCTTTCTGTAGTGTTGTGGTGTCTCTCTTTATATAGTGTTGTGGTGTCTCTCTTTATGTAGTGTTGTGGTGTCTCTCTTTATGTAGTGTTGTGGTGTCTCTCTATATGTAGTGTTGTCTCTCTTTATGTAGTGTTGTGGTGTCTCTCTTTATGTAGTGTTGTGGTGTATCTCTTTATGTAGTGTTGTGGTGTCTCTCTATATGTAGTGTTGTGGTGTCTCTCTTTATGTAGTGTTGTGGTGTCTCTCTTTATGTAGTGTTGTGGTGTCTCTCTATATGTAGTGTTGTGGTGTCTCTCTTTATGTAGTGTTGTGGTGTCTCTCTTTATGTAGTGTTGTGGTGTCTCTCTTTATGTAGTGTTGTGGTGTCTCTATATGTAGTGTTGTGGTGTCTCTCTCTATGTAGTGTTGTCTCTCTTTATGTAGTGTTGTGTTGTCTCTCTATATGTAGTGTTGTGGTGTCTCTCTTTATGTAGTGTTGTGGTGTCTCTCTCTATATGTAGTGTAGTGGTGTCTCTCTTTATGTAGTGTTGTGGTGTCTCTCTTTATGTAGTGTTGTGGTGTCTCTATATGTAGTGTTGTGGTGTCTCTATATGTAGTGTTGTGGTGTCTCTCTTTATGTAGTGTTGTGGTGTCTCTCTTTATGTAGTGTTGTGGTGTCTCTCTTTATGTAGTGTTGTGGTGTCTCTCTTTATGTAGTGTTGTGGTGTCTCTCTTTATGTAGTGTTGTGGTGTCTCTCTTTATGTAGTGTTGTGGTGTCTCTCTTTCTGTAGTGTTGTGGTGTCTCTCTTTATATAGTGTTGTGGTGTCTCTCTTTATGTAGTGTTGTGGTGTCTCTCTTTATGTAGTGTTGTGGTGTCTCTCTATATGTAGTGTTGTCTCTCTTTATGTAGTGTTGTGGTGTCTCTCTTTATGTAGTGTTGTGGTGTATCTCTTTATGTAGTGTTGTGGTGTCTCTCTTTATGTAGTGTTGTGGTGTCTCTCTATATGTAGTGTTGTGGTGTCTCTCTATATGTAGTGTTGTGGTGTCTCTCTATATGTAGTGTTGTCTCTCTCTATATGTAGTGTTGTGGTGTCTCTCTATATGTAGTGTTGTGTTGTCTCTCTTTATGTAGTGTTGTGTTGTCTCTCTTTATGTAGTGTTGTGGTGTCTCTCTTTATGTAGTGTTGTCTCTCTTTATGTAGTGTTGTGTTGTCTCTCTTTATGTAGTGTAGTGTTGTCTCTCTATATGTAGTGTTGTGGTGTCTCTCTATATGTAGTGTTGTGGTGTCTCTCTATATGTAGTGTTGTGTTGTCTCTCTATATGTAGTGTTGTGTTGTCTCTCTATATGTAGTGTTGTGGTGTCTCTCTTTATGTAGTGTTGTGGTGTCTCTCTATATGTAGTGTTGTGTTGTCTCTCTTTATGTAGTGTTGTGGTGTCTCTCTATATGTAGTGTTGTGGTGTCTCTCTTTATGTAGTGTTGTGGTGTCTCTATATGTAGTGTTGTGGTGTCTCTATATGTAGTGTTGTGGTGTCTCTCTTTATGTAGTGTTGTGGTGTCTCTCTTTATGTAGTGTTGTGGTGTCTCTCTTTATGTAGTGTTGTGGTGTCTCTCTTTATGTAGTGTTGTGGTGTCTCTCTTTATGTAGTGTTGTGGTGTCTCTCTTTATGTAGTGTTGTGGTGTCTCTCTTTCTGTAGTGTTGTGGTGTCTCTCTTTATATAGTGTTGTGGTGTCTCTCTTTATGTAGTGTTGTGGTGTCTCTCTTTATGTAGTGTTGTGGTGTCTCTCTATATGTAGTGTTGTCTCTCTTTATGTAGTGTTGTGGTGTCTCTCTTTATGTAGTGTTGTGGTGTATCTCTTTATGTAGTGTTGTGGTGTCTCTCTTTATGTAGTGTTGTGGTGTCTCTCTATATGTAGTGTTGTGGTGTCTCTCTATATGTAGTGTTGTGGTGTCTCTCTATATGTAGTGTTGTCTCTCTCTATATGTAGTGTTGTGGTGTCTCTCTATATGTAGTGTTGTGTTGTCTCTCTTTATGTAGTGTTGTGTTGTCTCTCTTTATGTAGTGTTGTGGTGTCTCTCTTTATGTAGTGTTGTCTCTCTTTATGTAGTGTTGTGTTGTCTCTCTTTATGTAGTGTAGTGTTGTCTCTCTATATGTAGTGTTGTGGTGTCTCTCTATATGTAGTGTTGTGGTGTCTCTCTATATGTAGTGTTGTCTCTCTCTATATGTAGTGTTGTGGTGTCTCTCTATATGTAGTGTTGTGTTGTCTCTCTTTATGTAGTGTTGTGTTGTCTCTCTATATGTAGTGTTGTGGTGTCTCTCTATATGTAGTGTTGTGTTGTCTCTCTATATGTAGTGTTGTGGTGTCTCTCTATATGTAGTGTTGTGGTGTCTCTCTATATGTAGTGTTGTGTTGTCTCTCTATATGTAGTGTTGTGGTGTCTCTCTATATGTAGTGTTGTGGTGTCTCTCTATATGTAGTGTTGTGTTGTCTCTCTATATGTAGTGTTGTGGTGTCTCTCTTTATGTAGTGTTGTGGTGTCTCTCTATATGTAGTGTTGTGTTGTCTCTCTATATGTAGTGTTGTGGTGTCTCTCTATATGTAGTGTTGTGGTGTCTCTCTATATGTAGTGTTGTGGTGTCTCTCTATATGTAGTGTTGTGGTGTCTCTCTTTATGTAGTGTTGTGGTGTCTCTCGTTATGTAGTGTTGTGGTGTCTCTCTATATGTAGTGTTGTGGTGTCTCTCTTTCTGTAGTGTTGTGGTGTCTCTCTTTATGTAGTGTTGTGGTGTCTCTCGTTATGTAGTGTTGTGGTGTCTCTCTTTATGTAGTGTTGTGGTGTCTCTCTTTATGTAGTGTTGTGGTGTCTCTCTCTTTATGTAGTGTTGTGGTGTCTCTCTCTATGTAGTGTTGTGGTGTCTCTCTTTATGTAGTGTTGTGGTGTCTCTCTATATGTAGTGTTGTGGTGTCTCTCTTTATGTAGTGTTGTGGTGTCTCTCTTTATGTAGTGTTGTGTTGTCTCTCTTTATGTAGTGTTGTGGTGTCTCTCTTTATGTAGTGTTGTGGTGTCTCTCTCTATATGTAGTGTTGTCTCTCTATATGTAGTGTTGTGGTGTCTCTCTTTATGTAGTGTTGTGGTGTCTCTCTTTATGTAGTGTTGTGGTGTCTCTCTTTATGTAGTGTTGTGGTGTCTCTCTCTATATGTAGTTTTGTCTCTCTATATGTAGTGTTGTGGTGTCTCTCTTTATGTAGTGTTGTGGTGTCTCTCTATATGTAGTGTTGTGGTGTCTCTCTTTATGTAGTGTTGTGGTGTCTCTCTTTATGTAGTGTTGTGGTGTCTCTCTCTTTATGTAGTGTTGTGGTGTCTCTCTCTATGTAGTGTTGTGGTGTCTCTCTTTATGTAGTGTTGTGGTGTCTCTCTATATGTAGTGTTGTGGTGTCTCTCTTTATGTAGTGTTGTGGTGTCTCTCTTTATGTAGTGTTGTGGTGTCTCTCTTTATGTAGTGTTGTGGTGTCTCTCTATATGTAGTGTTGTGGTGTCTCTCTTTATGTAGTGTTGTGGTGTCTCTCTTTATGTAGTGTTGTGTTGTCTCTCTTTATGTAGTGTTGTGGTGTCTCTCTTTATGTAGTGTTGTGGTGTCTCTCTTTATGTAGTGTTGTGTTGTCTCTCTTTCTGTAATGTTGTGGTGTCTCTCTTTATGTAGTGTTGTGGTGTCTCTCTATATGTAGTGTTGTCTCTCTTTATGTAGTGTTGTGGTGTCTCTCTATATGTAGTGTTGTGGTGTCTCTCTTTATGTAGTGTTGTGGTGTCTCTCTATATGTAGTGTTGTCTCTCTATATATAGTGTTGTGGTGTCTCTCTCTATGTAGTGTTGTGGTGTCTCTTTATGTAGTGTTGTGGTGTCTCTCTTTATGTAGTGTTGTGGTGTCTCTCTATATGTAGTGTTGTCTCTCTTTATGTAGTGTTGTGGTGTCTCTCTATATGTAGTGTTGTGGTGTCTCTCTATATGTAGTGTTGTGGTGTCTCTCTATATGTAGTGTTGTCTCTCTTTATGTAGTGTTGTGGTGTCTCTCTATATGTAGTGTTGTGGTGTCTCTCTATATGTAGTGTTGTGGTGTCTCTCTATATGTAGTGTTGTGGTGTCTCTCTTTATGTAGTGTTGTGGTGTCTCTCGTTATGTAGTGTTGTGGTGTCTCTCTATATGTAGTGTTGTGGTGTCTCTCTTTCTGTAGTGTTGTGGTGTCTCTCTTTATGTAGTGTTGTGGTGTCTCTCGTTATGTAGTGTTGTGGTGTCTCTCTTTATGTAGTGTTGTGGTGTCTCTCTTTATGTAGTGTTGTGGTGTCTCTCTCTTTATGTAGTGTTGTGGTGTCTCTCTCTATGTAGTGTTGTGGTGTCTCTCTTTATGTAGTGTTGTGGTGTCTCTCTATATGTAGTGTTGTGGTGTCTCTCTTTATGTAGTGTTGTGGTGTCTCTCTTTATGTAGTGTTGTGGTGTCTCTCTTTATGTAGTGTTGTGGTGTCTCTCTATATGTAGTGTTGTGGTGTCTCTCTTTATGTAGTGTTGTGGTGTCTCTCTTTATGTAGTGTTGTGTTGTCTCTCTTTATGTAGTGTTGTGGTGTCTCTCTTTATGTAGTGTTGTGGTGTCTCTCTTTATGTAGTGTTGTGTTGTCTCTCTTTCTGTAATGTTGTGGTGTCTCTCTTTATGTAGTGTTGTGGTGTCTCTCTATATGTAGTGTTGTCTCTCTTTATGTAGTGTTGTGGTGTCTCTCTATATGTAGTGTTGTGGTGTCTCTCTTTATGTAGTGTTGTGGTGTCTCTCTATATGTAGTGTTGTCTCTCTATATATAGTGTTGTGGTGTCTCTCTCTATGTAGTGTTGTGGTGTCTCTTTATGTAGTGTTGTGGTGTCTCTCTTTATGTAGTGTTGTGGTGTCTCTCTATATGTAGTGTTGTCTCTCTTTATGTAGTGTTGTGGTGTCTCTCTATATGTAGTGTTGTGGTGTCTCTCTATATGTAGTGTTGTGGTGTCTCTCTATATGTAGTGTTGTCTCTCTTTATGTAGTGTTGTGGTGTCTCTCTATATGTAGTGTTGTGGTGTCTCTCTATATGTAGTGTTGTGGTGTCTCTCTATATGTAGTGTTGTGGTGTCTCTCTTTATGTAGTGTTGTGGTGTCTCTCGTTATGTAGTGTTGTGGTGTCTCTCTATATGTAGTGTTGTGGTGTCTCTCTTTCTGTAGTGTTGTGGTGTCTCTCTTTATGTAGTGTTGTGGTGTCTCTCGTTATGTAGTGTTGTGGTGTCTCTCTTTCTGTAGTGTTGTGGTGTCTCTCGTTATGTAGTGTTGTGGTGTCTCTCTTTCTGTAGTGTTGTGGTGTCTCTCTATATGTAGTGTTGTGGTGTCTCTCTTTCTGTAGTGTTGTGGTGTCTCTCTTTATGTAGTGTTGTGGTGTCTCTCGTTATGTAGTGTTGTGGTGTCTCTCTTTCTGTAGTGTTGTGGTGTCTCTCTTTATGTAGTGTGGTGGTGTCTCTCTATATGTAGTGTTGTGGTGTCTCTCTATATGTAGTGTTGTGGTGTCTCTCTATATGTAGTGTTGTGGTGTCTCTCTTTATGTAGTGTTGTGTTGTCTCTCTATATGTAGTGTTGTGGTGTCTCTCTATATGTAGTGTTGTGTTGTCTCTCTATATGTAGTGTTGTGTTGTCTCTCTATATGTAGTGTTGTGTTGTCTCTCTATATGTAGTGTTGTGTTGTCTCTCTATATGTAGTGTTGTGTTGTCTCTCTATATGTAGTGTTGTGTTGTCTCTCTATATGTAGTGTTGTGTTGTCTCTCTATATGTAGTGTTGTGTTGTCTCTCTATATGTAGTGTTGTGTTGTCTCTCTATATGTAGTGTTGTGTTGTCTCTCTATATGTAGTGTTGTGTTGTCTCTCTATATGTAGTGTTGTGTTGTCTCTCTATATGTAGTGTTGTGTTGTCTCTCTATATGTAGTGTTGTGTTGTCTCTCTATATGTAGTGTTGTGTTGTCTCTCTATATGTAGTGTTGTGTTGTCTCTCTATATGTAGTGTTGTGCTGTCTCTCTTTATGTAGTGTTGTGGTGTCTCTCTTTATGTAGTGTTGTGGTGTCTCTTTATGTAGTGTTGTGGTGTCTCTCTATATGTAGTGTTGTGGTGTCTCTCTTTATGTAGTGTTGTCTCTCTTTATGTAGTGTTGTGGTGTCTCTCTTTATGTAGTGTTGTGGTGTCTCTCTATATGTAGTGTTGTGGTGTCTCTCTTTATGTAGTGTTGTCTCTCTTTATGTAGTGTTGTGGTGTCTCTCTTTATGTAGTGTTGTGGTGTCTCTCTTTATGTAGTGTTGTCTCTCTATATGTAGTGTTGTGGTGTCTCTCTTTATGTAGTGTTGTCTCTCTTTATGTAGTGTTGTGGTGTCTCTCTTTATGTAGTGTTGTGGTGTCTCTCTTTATGTAGTGTTGTGGTGTTTCTCTTTATGTAGTGTTGTCTCTCTATATGTAGTGTTGTGGTGTCTCTCTTTATGTAGTGTTGTCTCTCTTTATGTAGTGTTGTGGTGTCTCTCTTTATGTAGTGTTGTGGTGTCTCTCTTTATGTAGTGTTGTCTCTCTATATGTAGTGTTGTGGTGTCTCTCTTTATGTAGTGTTGTCTCTCTTTATGTAGTGTTGTGGTGTCTCTCTTTATGTAGTGTTGTGGTGTCTCTCTTTATGTAGTGTTGTGGTGTCTCTCTATATGTAGTGTTGTGGTGTCTCTCTCTATATGTAGTTTTGTCTCTCTATATGTAGTGTTGTGTTGTCTCTCTATATGTAGTGTTGTGGTGTCTCTCTTTATGTAGTGTTGTCTCTCTTTATGTAGTGTTGTGGTGTCTCTCTATATGTAGTGTTGTGGTGTCTCTCTATATGTAGTGTTGTGGTGTCTCTCTATATGTAGTGTTGTGTTGTCTCTCTATATGTAGTGTTGTGGTGTCTCTCTATATGTAGTGTTGTGGTGTCTCTCTATATGTAGTGTTGTGTTGTCTCTCTATATGTAGTGTTGTGGTGTCTCTCTTTATGTAGTGTTGTGGTGTCTCTCTATATGTAGTGTTGTGTTGTCTCTCTATATGTAGTGTTGTGGTGTCTCTCTTTATGTAGTGTTGTGGTGTCTCTCTCTATATAGTGTTGTCTCTCTATATGTAGTGTTGTGGTGTCTCTCTTTATGTAGTGTTGTGGTGTCTCTCTATATGTAGTGTTGTGGTGTCTCTCTTTATGTAGTGTTGTGGTGTCTCTCTTTATGTAGTGTTGTGGTGTCTCTCTCTTTATGTAGTGTTGTGGTGTCTCTCTCTATGTAGTGTTGTGGTGTCTCTCTTTATGTAGTGTTGTGGTGTCTCTCTATATGTAGTGTTGTGGTGTCTCTCTTTATGTAGTGTTGTGGTGTCTCTCTTTATGTAGTGTTGTGGTGTCTCTCTTTATGTAGTGTTGTGGTGTCTCTCTATATGTAGTGTTGTGGTGTCTCTCTTTATGTAGTGTTGTGGTGTCTCTCTTTATGTAGTGTTGTGTTGTCTCTCTTTATGTAGTGTTGTGGTGTCTCTCTTTATGTAGTGTTGTGGTGTCTCTCTTTATGTAGTGTTGTGTTGTCTCTCTTTCTGTAATGTTGTGGTGTCTCTCTTTATGTAGTGTTGTGGTGTCTCTCTATATGTAGTGTTGTCTCTCTTTATGTAGTGTTGTGGTGTCTCTCTATATGTAGTGTTGTGGTGTCTCTCTTTATGTAGTGTTGTGGTGTCTCTCTATATGTAGTGTTGTCTCTCTATATATAGTGTTGTGGTGTCTCTCTCTATGTAGTGTTGTGGTGTCTCTTTATGTAGTGTTGTGGTGTCTCTCTTTATGTAGTGTTGTGGTGTCTCTCTATATGTAGTGTTGTCTCTCTTTATGTAGTGTTGTGGTGTCTCTCTATATGTAGTGTTGTGGTGTCTCTCTATATGTAGTGTTGTGGTGTCTCTCTATATGTAGTGTTGTCTCTCTTTATGTAGTGTTGTGGTGTCTCTCTATATGTAGTGTTGTGGTGTCTCTCTATATGTAGTGTTGTGGTGTCTCTCTATATGTAGTGTTGTGGTGTCTCTCTTTATGTAGTGTTGTGGTGTCTCTCGTTATGTAGTGTTGTGGTGTCTCTCTATATGTAGTGTTGTGGTGTCTCTCTTTCTGTAGTGTTGTGGTGTCTCTCTTTATGTAGTGTTGTGGTGTCTCTCGTTATGTAGTGTTGTGGTGTCTCTCTTTATGTAGTGTTGTGGTGTCTCTCTTTATGTAGTGTTGTGGTGTCTCTCTCTTTATGTAGTGTTGTGGTGTCTCTCTCTATGTAGTGTTGTGGTGTCTCTCTTTATGTAGTGTTGTGGTGTCTCTCTATATGTAGTGTTGTGGTGTCTCTCTTTATGTAGTGTTGTGGTGTCTCTCTTTATGTAGTGTTGTGGTGTCTCTCTTTATGTAGTGTTGTGGTGTCTCTCTATATGTAGTGTTGTGGTGTCTCTCTTTATGTAGTGTTGTGGTGTCTCTCTTTATGTAGTGTTGTGTTGTCTCTCTTTATGTAGTGTTGTGGTGTCTCTCTTTATGTAGTGTTGTGGTGTCTCTCTTTATGTAGTGTTGTGTTGTCTCTCTTTCTGTAATGTTGTGGTGTCTCTCTTTATGTAGTGTTGTGGTGTCTCTCTATATGTAGTGTTGTCTCTCTTTATGTAGTGTTGTGGTGTCTCTCTATATGTAGTGTTGTGGTGTCTCTCTTTATGTAGTGTTGTGGTGTCTCTCTATATGTAGTGTTGTCTCTCTATATATAGTGTTGTGGTGTCTCTCTCTATGTAGTGTTGTGGTGTCTCTTTATGTAGTGTTGTGGTGTCTCTCTTTATGTAGTGTTGTGGTGTCTCTCTATATGTAGTGTTGTCTCTCTTTATGTAGTGTTGTGGTGTCTCTCTATATGTAGTGTTGTGGTGTCTCTCTATATGTAGTGTTGTGGTGTCTCTCTATATGTAGTGTTGTCTCTCTTTATGTAGTGTTGTGGTGTCTCTCTATATGTAGTGTTGTGGTGTCTCTCTATATGTAGTGTTGTGGTGTCTCTCTATATGTAGTGTTGTGGTGTCTCTCTTTATGTAGTGTTGTGGTGTCTCTCGTTATGTAGTGTTGTGGTGTCTCTCTATATGTAGTGTTGTGGTGTCTCTCTTTCTGTAGTGTTGTGGTGTCTCTCTTTATGTAGTGTTGTGGTGTCTCTCGTTATGTAGTGTTGTGGTGTCTCTCTTTCTGTAGTGTTGTGGTGTCTCTCGTTATGTAGTGTTGTGGTGTCTCTCTTTCTGTAGTGTTGTGGTGTCTCTCTATATGTAGTGTTGTGGTGTCTCTCTTTCTGTAGTGTTGTGGTGTCTCTCTTTATGTAGTGTTGTGGTGTCTCTCGTTATGTAGTGTTGTGGTGTCTCTCTTTCTGTAGTGTTGTGGTGTCTCTCTTTATGTAGTGTGGTGGTGTCTCTCTATATGTAGTGTTGTGGTGTCTCTCTATATGTAGTGTTGTGGTGTCTCTCTATATGTAGTGTTGTGGTGTCTCTCTTTATGTAGTGTTGTGTTGTCTCTCTATATGTAGTGTTGTGGTGTCTCTCTATATGTAGTGTTGTGTTGTCTCTCTATATGTAGTGTTGTGTTGTCTCTCTATATGTAGTGTTGTGTTGTCTCTCTATATGTAGTGTTGTGTTGTCTCTCTATATGTAGTGTTGTGTTGTCTCTCTATATGTAGTGTTGTGTTGTCTCTCTATATGTAGTGTTGTGTTGTCTCTCTATATGTAGTGTTGTGTTGTCTCTCTATATGTAGTGTTGTGTTGTCTCTCTATATGTAGTGTTGTGTTGTCTCTCTATATGTAGTGTTGTGTTGTCTCTCTATATGTAGTGTTGTGTTGTCTCTCTATATGTAGTGTTGTGTTGTCTCTCTATATGTAGTGTTGTGTTGTCTCTCTATATGTAGTGTTGTGTTGTCTCTCTATATGTAGTGTTGTGTTGTCTCTCTATATGTAGTGTTGTGCTGTCTCTCTTTATGTAGTGTTGTGGTGTCTCTCTTTATGTAGTGTTGTGGTGTCTCTTTATGTAGTGTTGTGGTGTCTCTCTATATGTAGTGTTGTGGTGTCTCTCTTTATGTAGTGTTGTCTCTCTTTATGTAGTGTTGTGGTGTCTCTCTTTATGTAGTGTTGTGGTGTCTCTCTATATGTAGTGTTGTGGTGTCTCTCTTTATGTAGTGTTGTCTCTCTTTATGTAGTGTTGTGGTGTCTCTCTTTATGTAGTGTTGTGGTGTCTCTCTTTATGTAGTGTTGTCTCTCTATATGTAGTGTTGTGGTGTCTCTCTTTATGTAGTGTTGTCTCTCTTTATGTAGTGTTGTGGTGTCTCTCTTTATGTAGTGTTGTGGTGTCTCTCTTTATGTAGTGTTGTGGTGTTTCTCTTTATGTAGTGTTGTCTCTCTATATGTAGTGTTGTGGTGTCTCTCTTTATGTAGTGTTGTCTCTCTTTATGTAGTGTTGTGGTGTCTCTCTTTATGTAGTGTTGTGGTGTCTCTCTTTATGTAGTGTTGTCTCTCTATATGTAGTGTTGTGGTGTCTCTCTTTATGTAGTGTTGTCTCTCTTTATGTAGTGTTGTGGTGTCTCTCTTTATGTAGTGTTGTGGTGTCTCTCTTTATGTAGTGTTGTGGTGTCTCTCTATATGTAGTGTTGTGGTGTCTCTCTCTATATGTAGTTTTGTCTCTCTATATGTAGTGTTGTGTTGTCTCTCTATATGTAGTGTTGTGGTGTCTCTCTTTATGTAGTGTTGTCTCTCTTTATGTAGTGTTGTGGTGTCTCTCTCTATGTAGTGTTGTGGTGTCTCTTTATGTAGTGTTGTGGTGTCTCTCTATATGTAGTGTTGTGGTGTCTCTCTTTATGTAGTGTTGTGGTGTCTCTCTTTATGTAGTGTTGTGGTGTCTCTCTATATGTAGTGTTGTGGTGTCTCTCTTTATGTAGTGTTGTGGTGTCTCTCTATATGTAGTGTTGTCTCTCTTTATGTAGTGTTGTGGTGTCTCTCTATATGTAGTGTTGTGGTGTCTCTCTATATGTAGTGTTGTCTCTCTTTATGTAGTGTTGTGGTGTCTCTCTATATGTAGTGTTGTGGTGTCTCTCTCTTTATGTAGTGTTGTCTCTCTTTATGTAGTGTTGTGGTGTCTCTCTCTATGTAGTGTTGTGGTGTCTCTCTTTATGTAGTGTTGTGGTGTCTCTCTATATGTAGTGTTGTGGTGTCTCTCTTTATGTAGTGTTGTGGTGTCTCTCTCTATGTAGTGTTGTGGTGTCTCTCTTTATGTAGTGTTGTGGTGTCTCTCTCTATGTAGTGTTGTGGTGTCTCTCTTTATGTAGTGTTGTGGTGTCTCTCTTTATGTAGTGTTGTGGTGTCTCTTTATGTAGTGTTGTGGTGTCTCTCTTTATGTAGTGTTGTGGTGTCTCTCTTTATGTAGTGTTGTGGTGTCTCTTTATGTAGTGTTGTGGTGTCTCTCTTTATGTAGTGTTGTGGTGTCTCTTTATGTAGTGTTGTGGTGTCTCTCTTTATGTAGTGTTGTGGTGTCTCTCTTTATGTAGTGTTGTGGTGTCTCTCTTTATGTAGTGTTGTGGTGTCTCTCTCTATGTAGTGTTGTGGTGTCTCTCTATATGTAGTGTTGTGGTGTCTCTCTATATGTAGTGTTGTGGTGTCTCTTTATGTAGTGTTGTGGTGTCTCTCTATATGTAGTGTTGTGTTGTCTCTCTTTATGTAGTGTTGTGGTGTCTCTCTATATGTAGTGTTGTGGTGTCTCTCTTTATGTAGTGTTGTGGTGTCTCTCTCTATGTAGTGTTGTGGTGTCTCTCTTTATGTAGTGTTGTGGTGTCTCTCTTTATGTAGTGTTGTGGTGTCTCTCTTTATGTAGTGTTGTGGTCTCTCTCTTTATGTAGTGTTGTGGTGTCTCTCTTTATGTAGTGTTGTGGTGTCTCTCTTTATGTAGTGTTGTGGTGTCTCTCTTTATGTAGTGTTGTGGTGTCTCTCTTTATGTAGTGTTGTGGTGTCTCTCTTTATGTAGTGTTGTGGTGTCTCTCTTTATGTAGTGTTGTGGTGTCTCTCTATATGTAGTGTTGTGGTGTCTCTCTTTATGTAGTGTTGTGGTGTCTCTCTTTATGTAGTGTTGTGGTGTCTCTCTTTATGTAGTGTTGTGGTGTCTCTCTTTATGTAGTGTTGTGGTGTCTCTCCTTATGTAGTGTTGTGGTGTCTCTCTTTATGTAGTGTTGTGTTGTCTCTCTTTATGTAGTGTTGTGGTGTCTCTCTCTATATAGTGTTGTCTCTCTTTATATAGTGTTGTGGTGTCTCTCTTTATGTAGTGTTGTGGTGTCTCTCTTTATGTAGTGTTGTGGTGTCTCTCTCTATATAGTGTTGTGGTGTCTCTCTCTATATAGTGTTGTCTCTCTTTATGTAGTGTTGTGGTGTCTCTCTTTATGTAGTGTTGTGGTGTCTCTCTTTATGTAGTGTTGTGGTGTCTCTCTTTATGTAGTGTTGTGGTGTCTCTCTTTATGTAGTGTTGTGTTGTCTCTCTTTATATAGTGTTGTGGTGTCTCTCTTTATGTAGTGTTGTGGTGTCTCTCTTTATATAGTGTTGTGGTGTCTCTCTTTATGTAGTGTTGTGGTGTCTCTCTTTATGTAGTGTTGTGGTGTC
Organism: Salvelinus fontinalis; assembly: GCF_029448725.1. NCBI lineage: Eukaryota > Metazoa > Chordata > Actinopteri > Salmoniformes > Salmonidae > Salvelinus > Salvelinus fontinalis. Next base: position 3,243,519 of record NC_074673.1, read on the forward strand.
TCTCTTTATGTAGTGTTGTGGTGTCTCTCTTTATGTAGTGTTGTGGTGTCTCTCTTTATGTAGTGTTGTGGTGTCTCTCCTTATGTAGTGTTGTGGTGTCTCTCTTTATGTAGTGTTGTGTTGTCTCTCTTTATGTAGTGTTGTGGTGTCTCTCTCTATATAGTGTTGTCTCTCTTTATGTAGTGTTGTGGTGTCTCTCTCTATATAGTGTTGTGGTGTCTCTCTCTATATAGTGTTGTCTCTCTTTATGTAGTGTTGTGGTGTCTCTCTTTATGTAGTGTTGTGGTGTCTCTCTTTATGTAGTGTTGTGGTGTCTCTCTTTATGTAGTGTTGTGGTGTCTCTCTTTATGTAGTGTTGTGGTGTCTCTCTTTATGTAGTGTTGTGTTGTCTCTCTTTATATAGTGTTGTGGTGTCTCTCTTTATGTAGTGTTGTCTCTCTTTATGTAGTGTTGTGTTGTCTCTCTTTATATAGTGTTGTGGTGTCTCTCTTTATGTAGTGTTGTCTCTCTTTATATAGTGTTGTGGTGTCTCTCTTTATGTAGTGTTGTGGTGTCTCTCTATATAGTGTTGTGGTGTCTCTCTTTATGTAGTGTTGTGGTGTCTCTCTTTATGTAGTGTTGTGGTGTCTCTCTTTATGTAGTGTTGTGGTGTCTCTCTTTATGTAGTGTTGTGGTGTCTCTCCTTATGTAGTGTTGTGGTGTCTCTATGTAGTGTTGTGGTGTCTCTTTATGTAGTGTTGTGGTGTCTCTTTATGTAGTGTTGTGGTGTCTCTCTTTATGTAGTGTTGTGGTGTCTCTCTTTATGTAGTGTTGTCTCTCTTTATGTAGTGTTGTGGTGTCTCTCTTTATGTAGTGTTGTGGTGTCTCTCTTTATGTAGTGGTGTCTCTCTATATGTAGTGTTGTGGTGTCTCTATGTAGTGTTGTGGTGTCTCTCTTTATGTAGTGTTGTGGTGTCTCTCTATATGTAGTGTTGTGGTGTATCTCTTTATGTAATGTTGTGGTGTCTCTCTTTATGTAGTGTTGTGGTGTCTCTCTATATAGTGTTGTGGTGTCTCTCTTTATGTAGTGTTGTGGTGTCTCTCTTTATGTAGTGTTGTGGTGTCTCTCTTTATGTAGTGTTGTGGTGTCTCTCTTTATGTAGTGTTGTGGTGTCTCTCTTTATGTAGTGTTGTGGTGTCTCTCCTTATGTAGTGTTGTGGTGTCTCTATGTAGTGTTGTGGTGTCTCTTTATGTAGTGTTGTGGTGTCTCTTTATGTAGTGTTGTGGTGTCTCTCTTTATGTAGTGTTGTGGTGTCTCTCTTTATGTAGTGTTGTCTCTCTTTATGTAGTGTTGTGGTGTCTCTCTTTATGTAGTGTTGTGGTGTCTCTCTTTATGTAGTGGTGTCTCTCTATATGTAGTGTTGTGGTGTCTCTATGTAGTGTTGTGGTGTCTCTCTTTATGTAGTGTTGTGTTGTCTCTCTATATGTAGTGTTGTGGTGTCTCTCTTTATGTAGTGTTGTGGTGTCTCTCTCTATATAGTGTTGTCTCTCTATATGTAGTGTTGTGGTGTCTCTCTTCATGTAGTGTTGTGGTGTCTCTCTTTATGTAGTGTTGTGGTGTCTCTCTTCATGTAGTGTTGTGGTGTCTCTCTCTATGTAGTGTTGTGGTGTCTCTCTTTATGTAGTGTTGTGGTGTCTCTCTTTATGTAGTGTTGTGGTGTCTCTCTCTTTATGTAGTGTTGTGGTGTCTCTCTTTATGTAGTGTTGTGGTGTCTCTCTTTATGTAGTGTTGTATCTCTTCATGTAGTGTTGTCTCTCTTTATGTAGTGTTGTGGTGTCTCTCTTTATGTAGTGTTGTGTTGTCTCTCTTTATGTAGTGTTGTGGTGTCTCTCTTTATGTAGTGTAGTGGTGTATCTCTTTATGTAGTGTTGTGGTGTCTCTCTCTTTATGTAGTGTTGTGGTGTATCTCTTTATGTAGTGTTGTGGTGTCTCTCTCTTTATGTAGTGTTGTGGTGTCTCTCTTTATGTAGTGTAGTGTTGTCTCTCTTTATGTAGTGTTGTGGTGTCTCTCGTTGTGTAGTGTTGTGGTGTCTCTCGTTGTGTAGTGTTGTGGTGTCTCTCTTCATGTAGTGTTGTGGTGTCTCTCTTTATGTAGTGTTGTGGTGTCTCTCTTTATGTAGTGTTGTGGTGTCTCTCTCTATGTAGTGTTGTCTCTCTATATGTAGTGTTGTGGTGTCTCTCTTTATGTAGTGTTGTGGTGTATCTCTTTATGTAGTGTTGTGGTGTCTCTCTCTTTATGTAGTGTTGTGGTGTCTCTCTTTATGTAGTGTTGTGGTGTCTCTCTCTTTATGTAGTGTTGTGGTGTCTCTCTTTATGTAGTGTTGTGGTGTCTCTCTTTATGTAGTGTTGTATCTCTTCATGTAGTGTTGTCTCTCTTTATGTAGTGTTGTGGTGTCTCTCTCTATATGTAGTTTTGTCTCTCTATATGTAGTGTTGTGGTGTCTCTCTTTATGTAGTGTAGTGTTTTCTCTCTTTATGTAGTGTTGTGGTGTCTCTCTATATGTAGTGTTGTCTCTCTATATGTAGTGTTGTGGTGTCTCTCTTTATGTAGTGTAGTGTTGTCTCTCTATATGTAGTGTTGTGGTGTCTCTCTATATGTAGTGTAGTGTTGTCTCTCTTTATGTAGTGTTGTGGTGTCTCTATGTAGTGTTGTGGTGTCTCTCTTTATGTAGTGTTGTGGTGTCTCTCTCTATATGTAGTTTTGTCTCTCTATATGTAGTGTTGTGGTGTCTCTCTTTATGTAGTGTAGTGTTTTCTCTCTTTATGTAGTGTTGTGGTGTCTCTCTATATGTAGTGTTGTCTCTCTATATGTAGTGTTGTGGTGTCTCTCGTTATGTAGTGTTGTGGTGCCTCTCTTCATGTAGTGTTGTGGTGTCTCTCTTTATGTAGTGTTGTGGTGTCTCTCTTTATGTAGTGTTGTGGTGTCTCTCGTTATGTATGTTATGCTGATGAAGGAGGACCCAAAAGCGACGAAATAGAAACAGAGTCTTTATTCCAGTCTTAGACAAAAACGATACTCCTGATATATCTAAGGTAAAAACAAAACAGGAAAACTGAAATCCTCTCGTCAGTAGAGATGAACGACTGGAGACGCGACCACTAGACACCTGCTCACACGCAGCATCTGATAAAGGCAAAAACACGATAGGGCAGAACAAGGACACAGAACAGCAAACATCAAACAAGAATCCGACAAAGACAGAAGCAGAAAACAGAGGGAGAAATAGGGACTCAAATCAGAGGGCAAAATAGGGGACAGGTGTGAAAGAGTAAATGAGGTCGTTAGGAGAAAGAGAAACAGCTGGGAGCAGGAACGGAACGATAGAGAGAGAGAGCGGGGGAGGGAGAGAGGGAGGAGGAGAGAGAGGAATAGAAAGAGGGAAAGAACCTAATAAGACCAGCAGAGGGAAGCACAGGGACAAGACATGAAGATCAAAGACAAAACATGACAATGTAGTGTTGTGGTGTCTCTCTTTATGTAGTGTTGTGGTGTCTCTCTTTATGTAGTGTTGTGGTGTCTCTCTTTATGTAGTGTTGTGGTGTCTCTCTTTATGTAGTGTTGTGGTGTCTCTCTTTATGTAGTGTTGTGGTGTCTCTCCTTATGTAGTGTTGTGGTGTCTCTATGTAGTGTTGTGGTGTCTCTTTATGTAGTGTTGTGGTGTCTCTTTATGTAGTGTTGTGGTGTCTCTCTTTATGTAGTGTTGTGGTGTCTCTCTTTATGTAGTGGTGTCTCTCTTTATGTAGTGTTGTGGTGTCTCTCTTTATGTAGTGGTGTCTCTCTTTATGTAGTGTTGTGGTGTCTCTCTATATGTAGTGTTGTGTTGTCTCTCTTTATGTAGTGTTGTCTCTCTTTATGTAGTGTTGTGGTGTCTCTCTTTATGTAGTGGTGTCTCTCTATATGTAGTGTTGTGGTGTCTCTCTCTATATAGTGTTGTCTCTCTATATGTAGTGTTGTGGTGTCTCTCTTTATGTAGTGTTGTGGTGTCTCTCTTTATGTAGTGTTGTGGTGTCTCTCTCTTTATGTAGTGTTGTGGTGTCTCTCTTTATGTAGTGTTGTGGTGTCTCTCTTTATGTAGTGTTGTGGTGTCTCTTTATGTAGTGTTGTGGTGTCTCTCTTTATGTAGTGTTGTGGTGTCTCTCTATATAGTGTTGTGGTGTCTCTCTTTATGTAGTGTTGTGGTGTCTCTCTTTATGTAGTGTTGTGGTGTCTCTCTTTATGTAGTGTTGTGGTGTCTCTCTTTATGTAGTGTTGTGGTGTCTCTCCTTATGTAGTGTTGTGGTGTCTCTATGTAGTGTTGTGGTGTCTCTTTATGTAGTGTTGTGGTGTCTCTTTATGTAGTGTTGTGGTGTCTCTCTTTATGTAGTGTTGTGGTGTCTCTCTTTATGTAGTGTTGTCTCTCTTTATGTAGTGTTGTGGTGTCTCTCTTTATGTAGTGTTGTGGTGTCTCTCTTTATGTAGTGGTGTCTCTCTATATGTAGTGTTGTGGTGTCTCTATGTAGTGTTGTGGTGTCTCTCTTTATGTAGTGTTGTGGTGTCTCTCTATATGTAGTGTTGTGGTGTATCTCTTTATGTAATGTTGTGGTGTCTCTCTTTATGTAGTGTTGTGGTGTCTCTCTATATAGTGTTGTGGTGTCTCTCTTTATGTAGTGTTGTGGTGTCTCTCTTTATGTAGTGTTGTGGTGTCTCTCTTTATGTAGTGTTGTGGTGTCTCTCTTTATGTAGTGTTGTGGTGTCTCTCTTTATGTAGTGTTGTGGTGTCTCTCCTTATGTAGTGTTGTGGTGTCTCTATGTAGTGTTGTGGTGTCTCTTTATGTAGTGTTGTGGTGTCTCTTTATGTAGTGTTGTGGTGTCTCTCTTTATGTAGTGTTGTGGTGTCTCTCTTTATGTAGTGTTGTCTCTCTTTATGTAGTGTTGTGGTGTCTCTCTTTATGTAGTGTTGTGGTGTCTCTCTTTATGTAGTGGTGTCTCTCTATATGTAGTGTTGTGGTGTCTCTATGTAGTGTTGTGGTGTCTCTCTTTATGTAGTGTTGTGTTGTCTCTCTATATGTAGTGTTGTGGTGTCTCTCTTTATGTAGTGTTGTGGTGTCTCTCTCTATATAGTGTTGTCTCTCTATATGTAGTGTTGTGGTGTCTCTCTTCATGTAGTGTTGTGGTGTCTCTCTTTATGTAGTGTTGTGGTGTCTCTCTTCATGTAGTGTTGTGGTGTCTCTCTCTATGTAGTGTTGTGGTGTCTCTCTTTATGTAGTGTTGTGGTGTCTCTCTTTATGTAGTGTTGTGGTGTCTCTCTCTTTATGTAGTGTTGTGGTGTCTCTCTTTATGTAGTGTTGTGGTGTCTCTCTTTATGTGGTGTTGTATCTCTTCATGTAGTGTTGTCTCTCTTTATGTAGTGTTGTGGTGTCTCTCTTTATGTAGTGTTGTGTTGTCTCTCTTTATGTAGTGTTGTGGTGTCTCTCTTTATGTAGTGTAGTGGTGTATCTCTTTATGTAGTGTTGTGGTGTCTCTCTCTTTATGTAGTGTTGTGGTGTATCTCTTTATGTAGTGTTGTGGTGTCTCTCTCTTTATGTAGTGTTGTGGTGTCTCTCTTTATGTAGTGTAGTGTTGTCTCTCTTTATGTAGTGTTGTGGTATCTCTCGTTGTGTAGTGTTGTGGTGTCTCTCGTTGTGTAGTGTTGTGGTGTCTCTCTTTATGTAGTGTTGTGGTGTCTCTCTCTATATAGTGTTGTCTCTCTATATGTAGTGTTGTGGTGTCTCTCTTCATGTAGTGTTGTGGTGTCTCTCTTTATGTAGTGTTGTGGTGTCTCTCTTCATGTAGTGTTGTGGTGTCTCTCTCTATGTAGTGTTGTGGTGTCTCTCTTTATGTAGTGTTGTGGTGTCTCTCTTTATGTAGTGTTGTGGTGTCTCTCTCTTTATGTAGTGTTGTGGTGTCTCTCTTTATGTAGTGTTGTGGTGTCTCTCTTTATGTAGTGTTGTATCTCTTCATGTAGTGTTGTCTCTCTTTATGTAGTGTTGTGGTGTCTCTCTTTATGTAGTGTTGTGTTGTCTCTCTTTATGTAGTGTTGTGGTGTCTCTCTTTATGTAGTGTAGTGGTGTATCTCTTTATGTAGTGTTGTGGTGTCTCTCTCTTTATGTAGTGTTGTGGTGTATCTCTTTATGTAGTGTTGTGGTGTCTCTCTCTTTATGTAGTGTTGTGGTGTCTCTCTTTATGTAGTGTAGTGTTGTCTCTCTTTATGTAGTGTTGTGGTGTCTCTCGTTGTGTAGTGTTGTGGTGTCTCTCGTTGTGTAGTGTTGTGGTGTCTCTCTTCATGTAGTGTTGTGGTGTCTCTCTTTATGTAGTGTTGTGGTGTCTCTCTTTATGTAGTGTTGTGGTGTCTCTCTCTATGTAGTGTTGTCTCTCTATATGTAGTGTTGTGGTGTCTCTCTTTATGTAGTGTTGTGGTGTATCTCTTTATGTAGTGTTGTGGTGTCTCTCTCTTTATGTAGTGTTGTGGTGTCTCTCTTTATGTAGTGTTGTGGTGTCTCTCTCTTTATGTAGTGTTGTGGTGTCTCTCTTTATGTAGTGTTGTGGTGTCTCTCTTTATGTAGTGTTGTATCTCTTCATGTAGTGTTGTCTCTCTTTATGTAGTGTTGTGGTGTCTCTCTCTATATGTAGTTTTGTCTCTCTATATGTAGTGTTGTGGTGTCTCTCTTTATGTAGTGTAGTGTTTTCTCTCTTTATGTAGTGTTGTGGTGTCTCTCTATATGTAGTGTTGTCTCTCTATATGTAGTGTTGTGGTGTCTCTCGTTATGTAGTGTTGTGGTGCCTCTCTTCATGTAGTGTTGTGGTGTCTCTCTTTATGTAGTGTTGTGGTGTCTCTCTTTATGTAGTGTTGTGGTGTCTCTCGTTATGTAGTGTTGTGGTGTTTCTCTTTATGTATGTTATGCTGATGAAGGAGGACCCAAAAGCGACGAAATAGAAACAGAGTCTTTATTCCAGTCTTAGACAAAAACGATACTCCTGATATATCTAAGGTAAAAACAAAACAGGAAAACTGAAATCCTCTCGTCAGTAGGGATGAACGACTGGAGACGCGACCACTAGACACCTGCTCACACGCAGCATCTGATAAAGGCAAAAACACGATAGGGCAGAACAAGGACACAGAACAGCAAACATCAAACAAGAATCCGACAAAGACAGAAGCAGAAAACAGAGGGAGAAATAGGGACTCAAATCAGAGGGCAAAATAGGGGACAGGTGTGAAAGAGTAAATGAGGTCGTTAGGAGAAAGAGAAACAGCTGGGAGCAGGAACGGAACGATAGAGAGAGAGAGCGGGGGAGGGAGAGAGGGAGGAGGAGAGAGAGGAATAGAAAGAGGGAAAGAACCTAATAAGACCAGCAGAGGGAAGCACAGGGACAAGACATGAAGATCAAAGACAAAACATGACAGTACCCCCCCACTCACCAAGCGCCTCCTGGCGCACTCGAGGAGGAACCCTGGCGGCGACGAAGGAAATCATCAATCAACGAACGGTCCAGCACGTCCCGAGATGGAACCCAACTCCTCTCCTCAGGACCGAAACCCTCCCCATCCACTAAGTACTGTTGACCACGTCCCTGAGAACGCATGTCCATGATCCTCCGTTCCTTGTAAATAGGTGCGCCCTCGACAAGGACGGGAGGGGGGGAGGGAAGACGAACGGGGGCGCGAAGAAAAGGCTTGACACAAGAGACATGGAAGACAGGGTGGACGCGACGAAGATGTCGCGGAAGAAGCAGTCGCACCGCGACAGGATTAACGACCTGAGAGACACGAAACGGACCAATGAGCCGCGGAGTCAACTTGCGAGAAGCTGTCGTAAGGGAAAGGTTACGAGTGGAAAGCCACACTCTCTGACCGCGACTATACCTAGGACTCTTAATCCTACGTTTATTGGCGGCTCTCACAGTCCTCCCCGCAGACGAAGGCAGACCGGTACTAAAGTCTAAGGCGATCTGAGACCATGGTCGAGAAGGAATGGGAAGCGGTCTAAGACGACCGGCATGAGGAGAGTTACCTGACTTAGTCTGCGCGCAGTCCGGACAAGCAGCCACGAAACGGCGCGTGTCCCGCTCCTGAGTAGGCCACCAAAACCGCTGGCGAATAGAAGCAAGCGTACCCCGAACGCCGGGGTGACCAGCTAACTTGGCAGAATGAGCCCACTGAAGAACAGCCAGACGAATAGAGACAGGAACGAACAGAAGGTTACTAGGACAAGCGCGCGGCGACGCAGTGTGAGTGAGTGCTTGCTTTACCTGTCTCTCAATTCCCCAGACAGTCAACCCGACAACACGCCCTTCAGGGAGAATCCCCTCGGGTTCCGATGGCGACAATCGATGAGAAAAGTAAGCGCAAGGATGGACCTTATCGTCAGACTGGAAGCGCTGGGACAGAATGGCTCCCACGCCCACCTCTGAAGCGTCAACCTCGACAATGAATTGTTTAGTGACGTCAGGAGTAACAAGGATAGGGGCGGATGTAACACGCTTCTTGAGGAGATCAAAAGCTCCCTGGGCGGAACCAGACCACTTAAAGCAAGACTTGACAGAAGTCAGAGCTGTGAGAGGGGCAGCCACTTGACCGAAATTACGAATGAAACGCCGATAGAAATTAGCGAAACCGAGAAAGCGCTGTAACTCGACACGTGACTTAGGAACAGGCCAATCGCTGACATCCTGGACCTTAGCGGGATCCATCTGAATGCCTTCAGCAGACAGATAATCATCGAGAGCCTTACGTTCGGGAGCCGACAGAGAGAATAATCTACCCCGAGGAGAAGTGGTCCCCGGATGGAGATCAATACAACAATCATACGACCGGTGAGGAGGAAGAGAGTTGGCTCTGGACCGACTGAAGACCGTGCGTAGATCATGATGTTCCTCCGGCACTCCTGTCACATCACCAGGCTCCTCCTGAGTAGAGGGGACAGAAGAAACAGGAGGAATAGCAGACATTAACCTGTCTAGGATCAGCGTGGCGCTAGCGGCACCCCCCCCCCCCCCACACTGAAAAACCAGTGCCGCGAAATTCAAAAAAAATATATTTTTAAAATATTTAACTTTCACACATTAAAGTCCAATACAGCTAATGAAAGACACAGATCTTGTGAATCCAGTCAACATTTCCGATTTTTAAAATGTTTTACAGGGAAGACACAATATGTAAAGATGTACATCTATTACCTAAAAACACATTAGCATATTCCACCATCTTTTATTTGTCCACCAACACCAGTAGCCATCACCAATTCGGCTAAACTAAGATATTTATAGCCCCTAACCAACAAAAAAACTCATTAGATGACAGTCTGATAACATATTTATGGTATGGGATAGGTTTTGTTAGAAAAAAGTGCATATTTCAGGTAGATGGCATAGTTTACAATTGCACCCACCATCACAAATGGACTAGAATAATTACAATGAGCAACGTGTTTACCTAACTACTAATCATCAAACATTTCGTAAAAATACACAGCATACACGAATCGAAAGACACAGATCCTGTGAATACAGACAATATTTCAGATTTTCTAAGTGTCTTACAGCGAAAACACAATAAATCGTTATATTAGCTTAGCACATAGCAATTAGCAGCCCAGCATTGATTCTAGCCAAAGTGAGCGATAAAAGTCAACATCGCCAAAAGATATAAATTTTTTCACTAACCTTCTCAGAATTCTTCCGATGACACTCCTGTAACATCATATTACACATTCCATATAGAGTTTGATCGCAAATGTTTATATTTAGCCACCAAAATCATGGTTAGACAATGTGAAATGTAGACAAGCTGGTAAAGAAAATGTCCTTGCGCCACTTAGACAGTGATCTACTCTTATACATAAATACTCATAAACGTGACTAAAAAATATAGGGTGGACAGGGATTGATAGACAATTTAATTCTTAATACAATTGCGTTATTACATTTTTTAATTTATCCTTACTTTTCAATACAGTTTGCGCCTAGCGAAGCTACGTCATAAAACATGGCGTTCTAAGCCACTAAAATGTTTCGACAGAAACACGATTTATCATAATAAAAATGTCCTACCTTGAGCTGTTCTTCCATCAGTATCTTGGGCAAAGGATCCTTTCTTGGGAGAAATCGTCTTTTGGTGGAAAGCTGTCCTCTTGCCATGTGGAAATGTCAACTGCGTTCGGGATGAACTGAAAAGCGTGCCCAACTTTTCACATCGTTGCAAAAATAAATGTCCCAAAATCGCACTAAACGGATATAAATTGCTATAAAACGCTTTAAATTAACTACCTTATGATGTTTTTAACTCCTATAACGAGTGAAAAGATGACCGGAGAAATATAACAGGCTAAACTAACGCTTGGAACAGGTGCGCGCCGGGGTCCTCTAGGCTCATGACGCAGCTCCCAAAGAATGACTAGCTTCAGGGTTTTTTGATTTGTAGGGCCTGTGAACGCGCAATCGACACCGTTGGAATCGTCATCACGTAAAGGCATCCAGGGGAAGACGTAAGAAGTGTCCGTATAGTCATAGCAACGACAGTGCCCTTTTAAATGACTTCAGAAGAGTGGCCAACATTTCTCAAATCTGACTCCATGTCAGGGAAATTGCTGTAGAATGGGCTCTGTTCCACTTAGAGACAAAATTTCAACTCCTATAGAAACTATAGACTGTTTTCTATCCAATAATAATAATAATATGCATATTGTACGATCAAGGATTTTGTGGGAAGCCGTTTAAAAAATTAGCCACATTAGCATAAATAGTCTAAACAGCGCCCCCATCCCCAACAGGTTAAACACTTCACATGACAAGAAACGTTCCAGGATAGGATAGAATTACTAGACCAATTAATAGAAGGATTATGACATACTAGCCAGGGATGACCCAAAACAACAGGTGTAACAGGTGAACAAAAAATCAAAAAAGAAATGGTCTCACTGTGGTTACCAGATACTGTGAGGGTTAAAGGTAGTGTCTCATATCTGATACTGGGGAGAGAACTACCATCTAAGGCGAACATGGGTGTGATCCTCCCTAACTCTCTGAGAGGAATGTCATGTTTCCGAGCCCATGCTTCGTCCATAAAACAACCCTCAGCCCCAGAGTCTATCAAGGCACTGCAGGAAGCAGCCGACCCGGTCCAGCGTAGATGGACCGACAAGGTAGTACAGGATCTTGATGGAGAGACCTGAGTAGTAGCGCTCACCAGTAGCCCTCCGCTTACTGATGATCTCTGACCTTTAACTGGACATGACATGACAAAATGTCCAGCAGAACCGCAATAGAAGCAAAGGCGGTTGGTGATTCTCCGTTCCCTCTCCTTAGTCGAGATGTGAACACCTCCCAGCTGCATGGGCTCAGTCTCTGAGCCGATGGAAGGAGATTGTCGAGATGCGGAGAAGGGAAGCCCCGCTAACGCGAGCTCTCTTCCCCGAGCTCGGTGACGAAGATCTACCCGTCGTTCTATGCGGATGGCGAGTGCAATCAACGAGTCCACGCTGGAAGGAACCTCCCGGGAGAGAATCTCATCCTTAACCTCAGCGTGGAGTCCCTCCAGAAAACGAGCGAGCAACGCCGGCTCGTTCCAGTCACTGGATGCAGCAAGAGTACGAAACTCTATAGAGTAATCCGTTATGGATCGATCACCTTGACATAGGGAAGCCAGACCCCTGGAAGCCTCCTTCCCAAAAACTGAACGATCAAAGACCCGTATCATCTCCTCCTTAAAGTTCTGATAAACGTCAGAACACTCAGCCCTTGCCTCCCAGATAGCTGTGCCCCACTCCCGAGCCCGCCCAGTAAGGAGTGATATGACGTAAGCGATCCGAGCTCTCTCTCCAGAGTATGTGTTGGGCTGGAGAGAGAACACAATATCACACTGGGTGAGAAAGGAGCGACACTCAGTGGGCTGTCCAGAGTAACATGGTGGATTATTAACCCTGGGTTCCGGAGACTCGGAAGACCAGGAAGTAGCTTGTGGTACGAGACGAAGACTCTGAAACTGTCCTGAGAGATCGGAAACCTGAGCGGCCAGGGTCTCAACGGCATGACGAGCAGCAGACAATTCCTGCTCGTGTCTGCCGAGCATTGCTCCCTGGAACTTGACGGTAGTGTAGAGAGAATCCGTAGTCGCTGGGTCCATTCTAGGTCGGATTCTTCTGTTATGCTGATGAAGGAGGACCCAAAAGCGACGAAATAGAAACAGAGTCTTTATTCCAGTCTTAGACAAAAACGATACTCCTGATATATCTAAGGTAAAAACAAAACAGGAAAACTGAAATCCTCTCGTCAGTAGAGATGAACGACTGGAGACGCGACCACTAGACACCTGCTCACACGCAGCATCTGATAAAGGCAAAAACACGATAGGGCAGAACAAGGACACAGAACAGCAAACATCAAACAAGAATCCGACAAAGACAGAAGCAGAAAACAGAGGGAGAAATAGGGACTCAAATCAGAGGGCAAAATAGGGGACAGGTGTGAAAGAGTAAATGAGGTCGTTAGGAGAAAGAGAAACAGCTGGGAGCAGGAACGGAACGATAGAGAGAGAGAGCGGGGGAGGGAGAGAGGGAGGAGGAGAGAGAGGAATAGAAAGAGGGAAAGAACCTAATAAGACCAGCAGAGGGAAGCACAGGGACAAGACATGAAGATCAAAGACAAAACATGACAGTACCCCCCCACTCACCAAGCGCCTCCTGGCGCACTCGAGGAGGAACCCTGGCGGCGACGAAGGAAATCATCAATCAACGAACGGTCCAGCACGTCCCGAGATGGAACCCAACTCCTCTCCTCAGGACCGAAACCCTCCCCATCCACTAAGTACTGTTGACCACGTCCCTGAGAACGCATGTCCATGATCCTCCGTTCCTTGTAAATAGGTGCGCCCTCGACAAGGACGGGAGGGGGGGAGGGAAGACGAACGGGGGCGCGAAGAAAAGGCTTGACACAAGAGACATGGAAGACAGGGTGGACGCGACGAAGATGTCGCGGAAGAAGCAGTCGCACCGCGACAGGATTAACGACCTGAGAGACACGAAACGGACCAATGAGCCGCGGAGTCAACTTGCGAGAAGCTGTCGTAAGGGAAAGGTTACGAGTGGAAAGCCACACTCTCTGACCGCGACTATACCTAGGACTCTTAATCCTACGTTTATTGGCGGCTCTCACAGTCCTCCCCGCAGACGAAGGCAGACCGGTACTAAAGTCTAAGGCGATCTGAGACCATGGTCGAGAAGGAATGGGAAGCGGTCTAAGACGACCGGCATGAGGAGAGTTACCTGACTTAGTCTGCGCGCAGTCCGGACAAGCAGCCACGAAACGGCGCGTGTCCCGCTCCTGAGTAGGCCACCAAAACCGCTGGCGAATAGAAGCAAGCGTACCCCGAACGCCGGGGTGACCAGCTAACTTGGCAGAATGAGCCCACTGAAGAACAGCCAGACGAATAGAGACAGGAACGAACAGAAGGTTACTAGGACAAGCGCGCGGCGACGCAGTGTGAGTGAGTGCTTGCTTTACCTGTCTCTCAATTCCCCAGACAGTCAACCCGACAACACGCCCTTCAGGGAGAATCCCCTCGGGTTCCGATGGCGACAATCGATGAGAAAAGTAAGCGCAAGGATGGACCTTATCGTCAGACTGGAAGCGCTGGGACAGAATGGCTCCCACGCCCACCTCTGAAGCGTCAACCTCGACAATGAATTGTTTAGTGACGTCAGGAGTAACAAGGATAGGGGCGGATGTAACACGCTTCTTGAGGAGATCAAAAGCTCCCTGGGCGGAACCAGACCACTTAAAGCAAGACTTGACAGAAGTCAGAGCTGTGAGAGGGGCAGCCACTTGACCGAAATTACGAATGAAACGCCGATAGAAATTAGCGAAACCGAGAAAGCGCTGTAACTCGACACGTGACTTAGGAACAGGCCAATCGCTGACATCCTGGACCTTAGCGGGATCCATCTGAATGCCTTCAGCAGACAGATAATCATCGAGAGCCTTACGTTCGGGAGCCGACAGAGAGAATAATCTACCCCGAGGAGAAGTGGTCCCCGGATGGAGATCAATACAACAATCATACGACCGGTGAGGAGGAAGAGAGTTGGCTCTGGACCGACTGAAGACCGTGCGTAGATCATGATGTTCCTCCGGCACTCCTGTCACATCACCAGGCTCCTCCTGAGTAGAGGGGACAGAAGAAACAGGAGGAATAGCAGACATTAAACACTTCACATGACAAGAAACGTTCCAGGATAGGATAGAATTACTAGACCAATTAATAGAAGGATTATGACATACTAGCCAGGGATGACCCAAAACAACAGGTGTAACAGGTGAACAAAAAATCAAAAAAGAAATGGTCTCACTGTGGTTACCAGATACTGTGAGGGTTAAAGGTAGTGTCTCATATCTGATACTGGGGAGAGAACTACCATCTAAGGCGAACATGGGTGTGATCCTCCCTAACTCTCTGAGAGGAATGTCATGTTTCCGAGCCCATGCTTCGTCCATAAAACAACCCTCAGCCCCAGAGTCTATCAAGGCACTGCAGGAAGCAGCCGACCCGGTCCAGCGTAGATGGACCGACAAGGTAGTACAGGATCTTGATGGAGAGACCTGAGTAGTAGCGCTCACCAGTAGCCCTCCGCTTACTGATGATCTCTGACCTTTAACTGGACATGACATGACAAAATGTCCAGCAGAACCGCAATAGAAGCAAAGGCGGTTGGTGATTCTCCGTTCCCTCTCCTTAGTCGAGATGTGAACACCTCCCAGCTGCATGGGCTCAGTCTCTGAGCCGATGGAAGGAGATTGTCGAGATGCGGAGAAGGGAAGCCCCGCTAACGCGAGCTCTCTTCCCCGAGCTCGGTGACGAAGATCTACCCGTCGTTCTATGCGGATGGCGAGTGCAATCAACGAGTCCACGCTGGAAGGAACCTCCCGGGAGAGAATCTCATCCTTAACCTCAGCGTGGAGTCCCTCCAGAAAACGAGCGAGCAACGCCGGCTCGTTCCAGTCACTGGATGCAGCAAGAGTACGAAACTCTATAGAGTAATCCGTTATGGATCGATCACCTTGACATAGGGAAGCCAGACCCCTGGAAGCCTCCTTCCCAAAAACTGAACGATCAAAGACCCGTATCATCTCCTCCTTAAAGTTCTGATAAACGTCAGAACACTCAGCCCTTGCCTCCCAGATAGCTGTGCCCCACTCCCGAGCCCGCCCAGTAAGGAGTGATATGACGTAAGCGATCCGAGCTCTCTCTCCAGAGTATGTGTTGGGCTGGAGAGAGAACACAATATCACACTGGGTGAGAAAGGAGCGACACTCAGTGGGCTGTCCAGAGTAACATGGTGGATTATTAACCCTGGGTTCCGGAGACTCGGAAGACCAGGAAGTAGCTTGTGGTACGAGACGAAGACTCTGAAACTGTCCTGAGAGATCGGAAACCTGAGCGGCCAGGGTCTCAACGGCATGACGAGCAGCAGACAATTCCTGCTCGTGTCTGCCGAGCATTGCTCCCTGGAACTTGACGGTAGTGTAGAGAGAATCCGTAGTCGCTGGGTCCATTCTAGGTCGGATTCTTCTGTTATGCTGATGAAGGAGGACCCAAAAGCGACGAAATAGAAACAGAGTCTTTATTCCAGTCTTAGACAAAAACGATACTCCTGATATATCTAAGGTAAAAACAAAACAGGAAAACTGAAATCCTCTCGTCAGTAGAGATGAACGACTGGAGACGCGACCACTAGACACCTGCTCACACGCAGCATCTGATAAAGGCAAAAACACGATAGGGCAGAACAAGGACACAGAACAGCAAACATCAAACAAGAATCCGACAAAGACAGAAGCAGAAAACAGAGGGAGAAATAGGGACTCAAATCAGAGGGCAAAATAGGGGACAGGTGTGAAAGAGTAAATGAGGTCGTTAGGAGAAAGAGAAACAGCTGGGAGCAGGAACGGAACGATAGAGAGAGAGAGCGGGGGAGGGAGAGAGGGAGGAGGAGAGAGAGGAATAGAAAGAGGGAAAGAACCTAATAAGACCAGCAGAGGGAAGCACAGGGACAAGACATGAAGATCAAAGACAAAACATGACAGTACCCCCCCACTCACCAAGCGCCTCCTGGCGCACTCGAGGAGGAACCCTGGCGGCGACGAAGGAAATCATCAATCAACGAACGGTCCAGCACGTCCCGAGATGGAACCCAACTCCTCTCCTCAGGACCGAAACCCTCCCCATCCACTAAGTACTGTTGACCACGTCCCTGAGAACGCATGTCCATGATCCTCCGTTCCTTGTAAATAGGTGCGCCCTCGACAAGGACGGGAGGGGGGGAGGGAAGACGAACGGGGGCGCGAAGAAAAGGCTTGACACAAGAGACATGGAAGACAGGGTGGACGCGACGAAGATGTCGCGGAAGAAGCAGTCGCACCGCGACAGGATTAACGACCTGAGAGACACGAAACGGACCAATGAGCCGCGGAGTCAACTTGCGAGAAGCTGTCGTAAGGGAAAGGTTACGAGTGGAAAGCCACACTCTCTGACCGCGACTATACCTAGGACTCTTAATCCTACGTTTATTGGCGGCTCTCACAGTCCTCCCCGCAGACGAAGGCAGACCGGTACTAAAGTCTAAGGCGATCTGAGACCATGGTCGAGAAGGAATGGGAAGCGGTCTAAGACGACCGGCATGAGGAGAGTTACCTGACTTAGTCTGCGCGCAGTCCGGACAAGCAGCCACGAAACGGCGCGTGTCCCGCTCCTGAGTAGGCCACCAAAACCGCTGGCGAATAGAAGCAAGCGTACCCCGAACGCCGGGGTGACCAGCTAACTTGGCAGAATGAGCCCACTGAAGAACAGCCAGACGAATAGAGACAGGAACGAACAGAAGGTTACTAGGACAAGCGCGCGGCGACGCAGTGTGAGTGAGTGCTTGCTTTACCTGTCTCTCAATTCCCCAGACAGTCAACCCGACAACACGCCCTTCAGGGAGAATCCCCTCGGGTTCCGATGGCGACAATCGATGAGAAAAGTAAGCGCAAGGATGGACCTTATCGTCAGACTGGAAGCGCTGGGACAGAATGGCTCCCACGCCCACCTCTGAAGCGTCAACCTCGACAATGAATTGTTTAGTGACGTCAGGAGTAACAAGGATAGGGGCGGATGTAACACGCTTCTTGAGGAGATCAAAAGCTCCCTGGGCGGAACCAGACCACTTAAAGCAAGACTTGACAGAAGTCAGAGCTGTGAGAGGGGCAGCCACTTGACCGAAATTACGAATGAAACGCCGATAGAAATTAGCGAAACCGAGAAAGCGCTGTAACTCGACACGTGACTTAGGAACAGGCCAATCGCTGACATCCTGGACCTTAGCGGGATCCATCTGAATGCCTTCAGCAGACAGATAATCATCGAGAGCCTTACGTTCGGGAGCCGACAGAGAGAATAATCTACCCCGAGGAGAAGTGGTCCCCGGATGGAGATCAATACAACAATCATACGACCGGTGAGGAGGAAGAGAGTTGGCTCTGGACCGACTGAAGACCGTGCGTAGATCATGATGTTCCTCCGGCACTCCTGTCACATCACCAGGCTCCTCCTGAGTAGAGGGGACAGAAGAAACAGGAGGAATAGCAGACATTAACCTGTCTAGGATCAGCGTGGCGCTAGCGGCACCCCCCCCCCCCCACACTGAAAAACCAGTGCCGCGAAATTCAAAAAAAATATATTTTTAAAATATTTAACTTTCACACATTAAAGTCCAATACAGCTAATGAAAGACACAGATCTTGTGAATCCAGTCAACATTTCCGATTTTTAAAATGTTTTACAGGGAAGACACAATATGTAAAGATGTACATCTATTACCTAAAAACACAGTAGCATATTCCACCATCTTTTATTTGTCCACCAACACCAGTAGCCATCACCAATTCGGCTAAACTAAGATATTTATAGCCCCTAACCAACAAAAAAACTCATTAGATGACAGTCTGATAACATATTTATGGTATGGGATAGGTTTTGTTAGAAAAAAGTGCATATTTCAGGTAGATGGCATAGTTTACAATTGCACCCACCATCACAAATGGACTAGAATAATTACAATGAGCAACGTGTTTACCTAACTACTAATCATCAAACATTTCGTAAAAATACACAGCATACACGAATCGAAAGACACAGATCCTGTGAATACAGACAATATTTCAGATTTTCTAAGTGTCTTACAGCGAAAACACAATAAATCGTTATATTAGCTTAGCACATAGCAATTAGCAGCCCAGCATTGATTCTAGCCAAAGTGAGCGATAAAAGTCAACATCGCCAAAAGATATAAATTTTTTCACTAACCTTCTCAGAATTCTTCCGATGACACTCCTGTAACATCATATTACACATTCCATATAGAGTTTGATCGCAAATGTTTATATTTAGCCACCAAAATCATGGTTAGACAATGTGAAATGTAGACAAGCTGGTAAAGAAAATGTCCTTGCGCCACTTAGACAGTGATCTACTCTTATACATAAATACTCATAAACGTGACTAAAAAATATAGGGTGGACAGGGATTGATAGACAATTTAATTCTTAATACAATTGCGTTATTACATTTTTTAATTTATCCTTACTTTTCAATACAGTTTGCGCCTAGCGAAGCTACGTCATAAAACATGGCGTTCTAAGCCACTAAAATGTTTCGACAGAAACACGATTTATCATAATAAAAATGTCCTACCTTGAGCTGTTCTTCCATCAGTATCTTGGGCAAAGGATCCTTTCTTGGGAGAAATCGTCTTTTGGTGGAAAGCTGTCCTCTTGCCATGTGGAAATGTCAACTGCGTTCGGGATGAACTGAAAAGCGTGCCCAACTTTTCACATCGTTGCAAAAATAAATGTCCCAAAATCGCACTAAACGGATATAAATTGCTATAAAACGCTTTAAATTAACTACCTTATGATGTTTTTAACTCCTATAACGAGTGAAAAGATGACCGGAGAAATATAACAGGCTAAACTAACGCTTGGAACAGGTGCGCGCCGGGGTCCTCTAGGCTCATGACGCAGCTCCCAAAGAATGACTAGCTTCAGGGTTTTTTGATTTGTAGGGCCTGTGAACGCGCAATCGACACCGTTGGAATCGTCATCACGTAAAGGCATCCAGGGGAAGACGTAAGAAGTGTCCGTATAGTCATAGCAACGACAGTGCCCTTTTAAATGACTTCAGAAGAGTGGCCAACATTTCTCAAATCTGACTCCATGTCAGGGAAATTGCTGTAGAATGGGCTCTGTTCCACTTAGAGACAAAATTTCAACTCCTATAGAAACTATAGACTGTTTTCTATCCAATAATAATAATAATATGCATATTGTACGATCAAGGATTTTGTGGGAAGCCGTTTAAAAAATTAGCCACATTAGCATAAATAGTCTAAACAGCGCCCCCATCCCCAACAGGTTAAACACTTCACATGACAAGAAACGTTCCAGGATAGGATAGAATTACTAGACCAATTAATAGAAGGATTATGACATACTAGCCAGGGATGACCCAAAACAACAGGTGTAACAGGTGAACAAAAAATCAAAAAAGAAATGGTCTCACTGTGGTTACCAGATACTGTGAGGGTTAAAGGTAGTGTCTCATATCTGATACTGGGGAGAGAACTACCATCTAAGGCGAACATGGGTGTGATCCTCCCTAACTCTCTGAGAGGAATGTCATGTTTCCGAGCCCATGCTTCGTCCATAAAACAACCCTCAGCCCCAGAGTCTATCAAGGCACTGCAGGAAGCAGCCGACCCGGTCCAGCGTAGATGGACCGACAAGGTAGTACAGGATCTTGATGGAGAGACCTGAGTAGTAGCGCTCACCAGTAGCCCTCCGCTTACTGATGATCTCTGACCTTTAACTGGACATGACATGACAAAATGTCCAGCAGAACCGCAATAGAAGCAAAGGCGGTTGGTGATTCTCCGTTCCCTCTCCTTAGTCGAGATGTGAACACCTCCCAGCTGCATGGGCTCAGTCTCTGAGCCGATGGAAGGAGATTGTCGAGATGCGGAGAAGGGAAGCCCCGCTAACGCGAGCTCTCTTCCCCGAGCTCGGTGACGAAGATCTACCCGTCGTTCTATGCGGATGGCGAGTGCAATCAACGAGTCCACGCTGGAAGGAACCTCCCGGGAGAGAATCTCATCCTTAACCTCAGCGTGGAGTCCCTCCAGAAAACGAGCGAGCAACGCCGGCTCGTTCCAGTCACTGGATGCAGCAAGAGTACGAAACTCTATAGAGTAATCCGTTATGGATCGATCACCTTGACATAGGGAAGCCAGACCCCTGGAAGCCTCCTTCCCAAAAACTGAACGATCAAAGACCCGTATCATCTCCTCCTTAAAGTTCTGATAAACGTCAGAACACTCAGCCCTTGCCTCCCAGATAGCTGTGCCCCACTCCCGAGCCCGCCCAGTAAGGAGTGATATGACGTAAGCGATCCGAGCTCTCTCTCCAGAGTATGTGTTGGGCTGGAGAGAGAACACAATATCACACTGGGTGAGAAAGGAGCGACACTCAGTGGGCTGTCCAGAGTAACATGGTGGATTATTAACCCTGGGTTCCGGAGACTCGGAAGACCAGGAAGTAGCTTGTGGTACGAGACGAAGACTCTGAAACTGTCCTGAGAGATCGGAAACCTGAGCGGCCAGGGTCTCAACGGCATGACGAGCAGCAGACAATTCCTGCTCGTGTCTGCCGAGCATTGCTCCCTGGAACTTGACGGTAGTGTAGAGAGAATCCGTAGTCGCTGGGTCCATTCTAGGTCGGATTCTTCTGTTATGCTGATGAAGGAGGACCCAAAAGCGACGAAATAGAAACAGAGTCTTTATTCCAGTCTTAGACAAAAACGATACTCCTGATATATCTAAGGTAAAAACAAAACAGGAAAACTGAAATCCTCTCGTCAGTAGGGATGAACGACTGGAGACGCGACCACTAGACACCTGCTCACACGCAGCATCTGATAAAGGCAAAAACACGATAGGGCAGAACAAGGACACAGAACAGCAAACATCAAACAAGAATCCGACAAAGACAGAAGCAGAAAACAGAGGGAGAAATAGGGACTCAAATCAGAGGGCAAAATAGGGGACAGGTGTGAAAGAGTAAATGAGGTCGTTAGGAGAAAGAGAAACAGCTGGGAGCAGGAACGGAACGATAGAGAGAGAGAGCGGGGGAGGGAGAGAGGGAGGAGGAGAGAGAGGAATAGAAAGAGGGAAAGAACCTAATAAGACCAGCAGAGGGAAGCACAGGGACAAGACATGAAGATCAAAGACAAAACATGACAATGTAGTGTTGTGGTGTCTCTCTTTATGTAGTGTTGTGGTGTCTCTCTTTATGTAGTGTTGTGGTGTCTCTCTTTATGTAGTGTTGTGGTGTCTCTCTTTATGTAGTGTTGTGGTGTCTCTCTTTATGTAGTGTTGTG